>NW_003101678.1:1174667-1241034 GCF_000003855.2 Blastomyces gilchristii SLH14081
CATTGATCCTGTCTTCAGGTCGCCTTGAGACATACTACTAAGTCAATATGCAACATCTAGAATCAGAGGTGAAGAATCATTGAAGAGTGTCTCTCACAGTGAATGTGTGAACTAGTACTAACAATCTTGCATTTATGAGAGTTACATGTTATTACATTGATGAGAACTGAACTTATCAAGAGACATTAATTGAATTTGAATCATTGATCAGTAGTCATACTGAGGATTATATGACAGAGGTATTAATAACTGTGATTAAAAATGACTATTGAGATATTAGTCTCAGTCTTCTTGCAATTATAACTGATAATACTGTGAATAACTACACTATGATGAACAGCTTAGAGCAAAAATTGGCTTTGCATTTCTGAAATGATAAACAAGGTCATATCCCCTGCATTGCTCATGTGGTTCAACTTGTAGTGCAAACACTGATAAAGAATCTTAATATCAAGACAAAGAATAATGAGATGGCTGGTTCTTGAGATGAGAATGAGATGAAAGTGATTACTCAAGTAACTTTTGCATTCACTTTGCAAAAGATAATGTTTTTTGACAACACTTTTTAATATTACTTTTTAATAATGCTTTTTAATAACACTACTGTTAATTTTGAATAGATTGACTAATAATTTAAATATCACAGATTCAAAACATTGCTAATGTGATTTGTACCTCCTCTAAATAACAACAATGATTTCATGATATTCAATAAACAAACAAATCAGTCACATCACTGAATATGATATAAAATGTTAGAACATGATGAAGTTCAACATATGAGATGACTGTTCAGACTCTTCAATTGCATCAGATGATTGATCATTGAGTGCAACACTCTGATCAGAAAAAGATTCAGACATTGAAACTTTCTGATATGAAGTGAACTCAGTTGAAATATGTGATTGATTTACTGTTTCAGTTTTATAAGACAATAAAGACAGTCTCAATCACTTATACACCAATGCTGCAGTCAGTCTGATGAGTGTATAACAGTTTATTTACTTATCTTGAGAAGCAGTTGAATCACTCAAAAAGAAATTCAGTCTGGGATGATGCTATAGCGCAGGCTATTATTACTGTAAGGAATAAACTGGCATATTATTACAGCAAAACTGAATAATCTTTTACAGAGTACTATGCTATAGCAGCTCTACTAGATTCCTTCTGTTGAGTTAATATCTACACTTCTCAAGATTGAACAGAGAAGAAATGAGACTTGTATATCAAATTAGCCTGAGACTACTACAATGCTAACTATCAGAGATTTGAATAAGCAGATGTTTAAGATGTGAAGACAGTGGAATACAATTCCCTAGTAAGTAATGATCTTTGATAACACTTCATATCTCATAGAACTATAATACTAACTTTGAAACAGAACTTGCATACATTGATTGCAACTGAAAATCAGGCAAAACTACATACTTATAAAACTGAATTTGACTGCTATCTTCAAGATGATCTGATGAATTTACACATCAAATCAATTCTAGAGTTATGAAAAATTGTTAAGAGTATATATTCAACTGTTACACTGATGACATGTGATATTCTGATAATTCCATTGACAGGGGTGAGAATGAAGTGAAAGTTCAACTCAAGTTGAGATATTTATCACTATCACTGAGAACAATTACAAGAAGAAATAATCAAGAAACTCATGATTATAAAACATGAAATTATCAGACAGTTTAATACCTCTGATCACAGTATATCAGAGAAGTGTAGTTTTCATGAGAAAGTGAAGAATAAACTTGCACAAGAATGTATTTAGTTGTTTCATGAGTGTTATCAATAATTGTTACCAAATTCTGATTATATAAGCAATCACTGAATGAACTGAATGAGACTGATTTTAACCTTCAGTCTCAGTCTCATTCTGATTTTGAAAGAATGATCATCTTTCACAGTTTATTCTGAGAAATTACTCTCATTTCACTGTTCTTGAATTAAATCTGGTCATTTTTCACGCCATTTCTCTCAGAAATGGTCCATTTTCAGATTTTTTTGAGGCTTGGTCCTGGTGGGACTCACGCCAAGAAATGTATGAGACCAGACCAAATGGAATCAAATGTGAAATTCATGGTCCCGCCGGCCAGTCTAGTGACAGGCTGAGACAGAAGTCAAGTAATAATTGATATTTATCACAGATTAAGTATTCACTATGAAGAGCTTCACTGACACAATTATCATCATTAATAAGAATAGAGAAAACCAGGTCATAGACCTGTAACAGAAGATTAAATATTTACACAGACATATAATTATATCAAATCTGAAGATCTTATCATGATTGTTCACAATCTTTTCAGAAGTATACATATTATCTGAGACTGCTGCACATGATGAGAATTCAAGTATGAGATATATTAAGCTAAGAGATCTGCTGAAACTATTAAGCTTCAATGATAACTGAAAAAATGATACTGCAATCAGCTGACTAAGTCAGATATAATTATATTATTGAATTGAACATGAACTTACAGACAGACAGTCAATGAAATTTTAACAAGTGTTAAGATCTGTCACATTTCTACACAGAAAAGTGAAGTTATTATAAATGACTGATGAAAAGATAAATCTTACAGATCTGAAACAATATTCATTCTTATAAACATGAAATAAGTTTTTCAAATGAATCTTGCACAACTTTGAGAAAGTGAATATATAAGATAAGTATTATACATACTTCACTGAGTGTAGACAAGTAAGTGATCTTATATCATACTTTACATACTTCAGCTTATACTATCTTATATTGAATAAAGAGCTCTTAACATCTTTCTGTTTACAGATCTTCATTCATGATCTTACATCTGAGTTGAGAGTGAAATAAAAATGCTTAATTGTAAGAAATCCCGCTTCTTGCGGATTCTTTACCTCTATTCCTATCTCTTGTGTAATCAATAGAGTTAGCGGCTCTTGACTACACACAACTATATAGACTGAAGTTCATGAATACTATTCATAACTCAGCTTAAATACTATTATACATTTAATCTCTATATTATATCTTTTTATCATGAATACTTCTAGTAGTTAACAGTATATATCACATCAAGCTACAAACATCTGAATAATTATCTATGAGTACTTATTCTTACATTTCAAGCTCAGTCAGTCAGCAATCATCTGTTATAACTGAAAGAACTAGAAACTTATATACTTCAATCTCTGTGAACTCTACTGCAGACACTCAGAAGCAGTCATCTGAATTATGAATAATCTTTATAAAAAAAGTCTCAGAGAACTTATCAATTACTTACAGAATATCACTCTCTACATCTGTGACAGAGAAACTCTCTGAATCTATAAATAAATCAATCTCAGTGAAGAACATTCTTGAGCATCTCTCACAGAATTAAGCTATTTTTCTACAAGAAATGCTTACTATCTGTAAACATTCTTAAACTGAGTCTCTAAACATAATCTTCAGAGACATCTATGAATTAAAAAGAAACTTTCTTAAGCTGTGATCACTTAAGACTAACTATCAAATCACAATCTATAAAAGCTTTTGCAAGTTTGTATTTAAAATTGACTTATAAGCTCAGCTATGTGATATGAAAGATGAAGAAGCTATTATCTATACAATGACAGATCTCTACTATACTGAAGTTAAGAACTGACTGAATTATCTAGAGAATGATTATAAGAGATCTCACTGATCTGTTCTTAAGACTGATTTAAAGAATAAGTTAAGAGACTCTATAAGCTGAACAGAGAATATCTGAGCTATAATTATCAATATTAGAAAAAGAGATAAGAAATCTGATGAAGACTACTTACAGCACTTCATAAAATTATGATATGAATTAAGATCTGTGAAAACAGAGTTCTGAAACAAGATCTGAATGATGATATTTATAAAGAGACTGAATAAAGACATGCAGAATAAGCTTATTAAGTAAGACTCTAAGTTCTTGACTTTGAAGAAACTGATAACTCTTATTCATCACTTACAGATTACTGTGAGAGTCACAGATCTGTGAAGAGTAAATCACTGATCAGCTCTATAAGAGTCAGAATAACAGAGAACAGATTTACTGAGAAAAGATAATAAGATATAGAGAGATTCATATCTGACTGCTGAGTAGAAAGAGAGAGCTTTATAAGCTTCTATAAACAGAGTGTATAATAGAGAGATTAAGAAAAAGAGTCTCTACTTTATCTATTCTAAATCAGAACATCTTTAAGCAAACTGTTCAGACAAATTAAAATAGAATTTTAAAAAGTTATAGACAGAGTCAGCAACAGGCTTCTTAAGAGTCTTGAAGCTGATATCTGAATCTGTTACTTCTTCAATGAAAATATATACTTATAAGAAGAGACTGTGCTGCAGTACTGCTGTCTTATCAGTATAAGAAGTATTAATAAACTCAGAATCTCAGGTCACTGTAGTGTTTCTGAAGCTCACAGAGTAAATGAGCTGAGTAATGAAAACTGAGAATCTACTCTTATAATAAGCAGAGTGTGAGAACTCAGATCTGAGAGTTAAAAGATTTATAAGAGTCATCTTTAAATTGCAAGATCTCTTCAGAATCTGAAGAAGATTTGTAAAAACTATGATTATCACAGATATTATAGATAATATGTACTTGAAACTTGCATGACTTCAAAGATACAATTCATACATAACTGTCTGTGAGTCAGGTTTATACTTCTGATCAGTGTTGATAGACTTACTTACAGAGATAGAATTAGTTAATACTGTAGAGTTAATTAGAGAAGATAAGCTCATCTATATAATAACTTTATAAATGTCTGAGAACTTCACAGTCATGAAAACTGAGCTTCAGATATTAGAGAAATACTGAGATCTTACAGAGATGTTCAGCTCAGTAAGAGCAGCTGAGCTTTTATCTCACTGTGAAAAGAATCTGATAATAGATTTATAGAAGAGCAGAAACTCTTCTGAGAATTAATCTATAAGCTCTCTCATTATAAGACAGAGATCTTACAGACTTATATAAAGAAGAATCTGAAGAATAACTTTATCTGATCTTCACAGATCTCTGCAGAAGTCTCTGTGATATTTATAAAGAAGAAGAATAAAGATCTCAGATTATATATAGACTACTGTAATCTGAACTTCAAGATAATAAAGAGTCACTATTCTCTATCTCTGATTAAGAATGTAATTAACTATCTTATAGAAGCTGTTATATTCACACAACTGAATGTAATTAATATATATACATAACTGTAAATACAGTGTGAGAATGAATGAAAGACTGTCTTTAGAACTGTGTTGAGATTATTTAAATATCTAATGATATCTTTTGATTTGACTAATATCCCTGCAGTATTTCAGTCTTTTATTAATAAAATACTTTGTGTATATCTGAATATCTTTGTAGTAATATATCTGAATGATGTGATAATATACTCTGTAAAGAAGAAAGAACACACTGAGTATATATAAAGTATGTTAAAGATCTTAGATAAGACAGAACTGTATATTAAGCTTATAAAGTGCAACTTCAGTATCTATTGAATTAATTTCCTAGAATATGTAATTACTGCAGATGATATTCAGATAAAATCTTCACAGATTAAGAATTTAAGACTATTCTATCATAGTCAGAGTTAACTAGTATTCATGAAATTCAGATCTTTCTAAGCTTTGTGAATTTCTATAGATGATTTATCTTTGTGTTTATAAGAATCTTTTTAATTCTTACAGACATGCTAAAGAGTGAAAATAAGAAGAAGTCATTCTGTAAATAAAGAATAAAAAGATTGTTAAGAAGAAAGAGCTGTGAGAACTTTCTTACTCTGAAAGCTCATGAGGTCTTTATAAGATTAAAACAGATATTTACAGATATAGTGATACTATTCTACTTTAATCTTTTACTCTTAATCAGATTAGAGACAGATGTTTTCTTCTTTACAATTTCAGAAATAGTCTCACAACTACAGTTAAATGAGAACTGAGTTTCAGTGACCTTTTTATCACAGAAGATGTAACTCATGAAGATTAATTATAGTATTTATAATCAAGAGTTTCTTATAATAGTGAAATTCTTCTATCACTGATATCACTACTTTAAGAATCTTACAACAGTGATTACTGTTAGAACTGATTATAACAGCTTATAACAGTATACTTCAATCAAGAAACTCTCACAGCAGCAGATCTGCTGAACTCAGAAACTGAGTGAGTTCTAATTCAAGATAGAGTATATTAAGAGAACTAAGAACTCAGCAGACAGACTCTCTCACAGATCAGACTATGTTAAGAAGATCAGAGTGACAGATATAGAGAGATTAAAGAAGACAGAAAAGCTTTGTAAGATGCTCAGACTGAGTGTTATAAAGAGATTAACTGAAGAGTCTTTTAATTCTCTGTGAGAGAAGAGAAAGAAGAGAGAAAAGAAGCTTGTACAACTACTCTCTATAACACTGAGAGTCAACACTCTGAGAATCTCTGTAAGAATTCTTGAAGAGAGTATCTATAATCTGAAAAGTTTATAAGCTTTGAGAAGTACTGTAGAAGACTAAGTGTAAGAGAAAACAGAGTATAAGTCTTTATAAGATTTTCTGTTCAGATTATCTAAACTACAACTGAAGAATGAATATACTCAGTACATTCAGAAACTACTCATAACAGAGATCAATTCTACAGAAATAAAGAGTTAAAGAGACTTAAATAATCTCTTGTAAAGAGAGAACTGAATTTATATATCAATGAATAAGTTTCTATATATAGAACTTATTAAAAGATATTATAACTCTTCCCTAGCAGATCATTTTACAGATACTAGAACTCATGAGTTGCTTATAAGAAAATACTTCTAACTGAAGATATAAGAACTTGTAAAGAAGATAATGAATTCTTATACTATTTGTCAGAATTCATAAATAGTGTAATTCAGATTATATGAAGAACTTACTCTACTACTCATCTTATAGAAATCTTGAAAACAGCTAGAAATAAACACTCTTATAAGTCTCTCTGAAAGTAAGAATATATATGATATCTGTTTTGACAGTGTGCTGATAATAGTAGATTACTTTATCAAGATAGCACACTTTATACTCATCTATAAGAACTTAAAGTTAAAGAATTTGACTCATATCTTTGTCTGTGATGTGATTCAGTTGTATGAGTTATTTATAAATATTATTTTAAATAGAGAATCAATCTTCACAGAGAAGTTCTGATCTGATCTGATAACTATACTGAAGATCTCATAAGATCTAAGCACAGCTTTTCATCAACAGACAGATGATCAGATAGAGTATCTAATAAGTATATTAAAACAGTATCTGTAGTACTTTGTCAATTATAATCAGAATAACTGAGTATATTGATTATCACTTATAAAGTTTATATACAACAACTCAAAGCATATTGATATAGATAAAACCCTCTTTGAGATACTTACTGAGACTCACTCACAGATAATCTTGATGAACTTGCAAGAGTACACTATAAAGTGTGATAATATTTGTGAATGAGCTGAGAGAATTCAGAATATCTGAGAGAAAGTCTGTGAATTCTTGAGAAAGATATAAGAGTATCAGAAGAGATACTATGACTTTAAGCATATTATAAAGAGTTTCAAAAAAGATGATAGAGTCTAACTAAGTCTAGAAAACATTATTATATAGAGATTTAGTAAGAAGCTGAATCTCTTACAGACAGAGTCTTATAAGATTATGAAGAAAGTTAGCTTATAGTTCTATAGATTAAAACTGTTATCTGAGTTACAGATATATAATGTTTTTTATATCTCTTTGCTTTATAAAGATAAGGAATTTTCAGAAGAGAACTCTGTGACTCATCACTCTGTTTATAAAGTATTAGAGAATGAAAGAGAATATCAGATCAAAGAAATTATTAACTCAGAGAAGTGAGATCACAAGCTCTGATTCAAGATTCAGTGATAAGAGTATTCTGATAAGATGAATAAGTTCACTTAGAAATCATCTGAGCAGATAAGATATCTGCAGAAGCTGAGATATAACTTTTATACTATAAATTCTGATAAGTCAGAATGACACAGTCTTCACTAAGAATCTGATTATAATAAAGACATTAACACTGTTATTTATGAACTCTAGTCTATAAGATAATAAGTTTCTACTGAGATGAACAGTCTGCAGTGTATACAAAGAGAAGAAGAAATCATATTCTTATTAAAGCTAAAAAATAAAGAAAATAAAAATAGAACTGTGAACACAATTTAGAGATTAATAAAGAAAAAATAAAGAAAACTCATACTCATATTCTCAATACTTATAACACTTAATTTCTCTGCAACTATCAATTTCTCTCTTTAAAGAAGCAGAGAGTATTATATCTGCAGTACAGACAATTATTGTATTTGACACAAAGACTGTCAGAAATGTACAGACTTCAGAGAAGCTGAATACCAGAGTATATACAGTTGTAGCAGAGTCTTGAGAGCTGGCTATCTGTGTATGTGACCAGATATCTCTCATGAAGCTGTGTTCACTTTCTCAGTTATACTGAAGTATCCAGCTCAGAAATAATTGAGATACAGAGAGAGAGCTCATCTGTTCAAATCAACTCTCATCACAAATTTATAGTATTCACATTGTCTTAATTACTCAGATTTTGCAGGTATCTGAAGACTTATCTCTCATTAGCAATGAGATTGCAGAAATGCGCTGTAGTATGAGAACTGTTGATAGAGAATCTAGATATATTTGCATATATCTGATCAGAGATTGTATAAGCAGAGAGAGATGATCATAGGCTTACAGAGCTGCAGAAGACACTGATAACACTGAGAGCTTTATAAGAACTGTCAGCTAGAATCTGTAAGAAATTACTTATAGAAAGACTTACAGTAAAGAGCAGAACTACACTGCTTAGAGTCAGAGACTGATCTGAAAGAGATATGAGATTAGCTGCTGACCTGAAGATCAGATGCAGTGATAAGACTGAGAGAAGATAAAGACACTATTATAAGCAGTAATATCTCTGCTTCATCAGCTAGTAAAAAGTGATCAGAGAAGTTGCAGAGACACTCATAAGAAGCTCAGCAGTGATCAGATATTATTTACAAAAATATTGAAATTGAAAAAATTTTTATTCTTGAGAAGTTCTTGAATTAATATATAGACATTGTCAGAAACACTCTCTCTCTGTCATCTGAGTGAAAACACTTCACAGATGAATAAGAATACTCACAGTTTGTAAGAATAAAAGCTGTTATAGAAAAAGAGAAAAGAAGATGAGATTCTGTAGATAGATCTGAGATATTTATACTACTCTAGAGAGATTTACTTATACTGTGAGTAATCTCATGAAACAGTCAGATCACTCTAGTAAATAAAGAATAATTGTGAATTACAGGTCTGAATCTTTCTATATAACTATAAAAAGTGATTACAGACTGCAGATATCTTGATTCTACAATTCTACAGAGTTAATGAAAGAATGAAAAATTCCTCACAATTCTACAGTGTCAAAGAATGATGATTTATAAGAATAAGTGAAAGATTAACTTATAAATGCTTCTCTTTGATAAGAATGATCTCACAGAAAGTAATTCATCTGTGAAATGATTCTGTGTGATGATCACACAAGAATCTCACAGAAAAATGATTGAAGATCAACTGAAATTCTTCAGATTAAAAGATGTGAAATGAATCTGTATGATGATCACACAAGAATCTCATAGAAATGATTGAGAGTCAATCAGAACCCTTCTGTATAGAAGGTGCAAGATGAATCTGTATAATAGTCAGAGAAAGATCTGCAGATTATAAAGAATCTTGTGAAACAAGAAACTGAGTAACAGACTCTTTTCTCTTTATAATAACAAGGGATTTTTTCTCACTCAGGTTTTTTTTATAGATATGAAGGGTTTTTAGTGAGTATCACTGCAGTACTGAGCCTGATTCTATGAAATCACTCAGTGAAAGACTTCACAGACAAAGTCTTAGAGAGAGAGAAATATGTAAGAAATCTCACTTCTCACAGATTTTTTATCTCTATTTCTATCTCTTACATAACTAATAGAGTTAGCAGCTCTTGACTACATATAACTATATAGACTGGAGTTCGCGAATACTATTCACAACTCAGCTTGAATGCTATTATACATTTGACCTCTACATTATATCTTTCTACTGTGAATACTTTTAGTAGTTAACAGTACATATCACGCCAAGCTGCACACACCCGAATAATCGCCTGCGAGCACTTATTCTTACATTAATCTTGTAATCAGATACAGTGAAAGAAGTATACAATATTCTTATTATACAGAAACAAGTGAGTCAATTATAATAGAAAATACTGTAATTAAGTATGTCTCAGCAGAGAACAGATAATCAGACTTCTATGACACGAGTCACACACTTAGATGCAATGAATCTAGATTTGAATGTCATTGCTAAAGTACTGAATTCTCTGAAAAAGAAATTCTCTGAGTGAAAATCTTGATATTGTAAGTATTAAGCTTGCTTTAACTGCAGATGTCAAAATCATGATACAAAGAATTACACACAGTGTGCACAGTCAAGAGAAGCAAGAGAGTCAAAAAACTAGCAGAATCAGTGAGCTTGAAGACACTCACTGATATTCTATGAAAAGTCTTCAAAGTGAAAGAGATGTCTGTGTTAGATGATTCTCTGAATTCAGTAAATATTAAGAGAAAGCAGGCTTCTGAATGAGATGCAGATGAGAATGAAGAAGCAGACACTTATCTCAATGTCTTAAGATCTGAAATGTTAATGTATAGAGAGCACTTGAGTAAGAATTGAGAGATGATTACAAAAGTATTAGCAGACACAGAAGCTTCTACACAATATATTAATAATTATATGATTCAAAGACTAAAAGAGATACTCTGAGTGAAGAATTCTCAATGCATAAGATTGTCTGATAACTGATATTTAGTATTATCTGCAAGAGTAAGAGTTCTCCTACACTTCAGAGAATGATCTTGCTATATTTAAGTGTTAGAGCTGCAGAATGTGAAATACAACCTTATTCTCAGACTTGATTAGTTTCAAAGATTTAATTCACAGATTCAATAATGTACATGCTATATACAGTTAACTGATAGAAAGAAAACAGTGTATATAATTCTATCAACTGATATGAGAAGAACATTTCACATCTCTGATATAGAAGAATTAAATCTGCTTATACATTAATAAGCAAAGAGAACAATTTACAAGGCCTTATCTGAAAGTATTCTGTATGTCATATGAGACTCAGAAGTGGAGAAAACCAAGATAAAGAATATGTAAGAGAATAAGCATATGAAGAAACTTCTGAAGAAGTATGAAAAGGTCTTCTGAACAGATCTTTCACTGAAATTACTGCTGAAATGAGAATTCATACATGAGATTGACATGAGAGATGTGAAATCAGTCAATTAAAATACATACTCTCTGTTGTAAATGCATCTAGAAGAACAGAAGTGTCAGATCACAGACCTTCTAGAACATGATCTCATACAACTCTCATCAAGCACATGAAACTTCCCAGTTCTATTTGTGAAAAAGACAGGTGAGAAGTGATGAATGTGTATCAATTATTAAGCACTTAACAAGCTTACAATCAAGAACAGATACTTATTATTATGAATTCAACAACAGTTGAATACAGTTAGAAACACCTGATATCTATTGAAGATTAATCTTCTGTCAGAATATTAACAGATTTATGTAGACAAACTGTCAGTACTGTGAACTGTGTTTAATATACAATGAGAGAAGTTTGAATTCCTGACAATGTTATTCAGTCTGATAAATGTGCTTATCATCTTTCAAATGATGATAAATACAATTCTTTATAAATAGAATAAAACCTTATATCTTGTATATCTGAATAATATTCTAGTCTTCTCAAACTCATACAATGAACACCTGAAGCATCTCAATAAAGTGCTTACAACTCTGACAGAGTATAAGCTAGACTGACCGTGTGACCGTGTCTGGGACCAGGACCAGATTTTTTGATAGTCTCATTACCAATTCGACTGATCCCATTACACGGTTTTAACATTAGATAGTAGTCCCATACTGTCCCAGTGAGACTTACTGTCTACTCTTGTCACATTTTCCAAATGGGATCATGATTTCCACTTCTCAATTTAAATTATTTTTATTGCTTTAAATGACTTTAAATCTCATTTGAGCGTTACCAAAAAGCGTTACTTTTTAAAAAATTAAAAATAGTCTAAAAAAAACCTTAAAATGTCTAAAAATAGTAACTTTATGCCAAGAATGGGACTAAATGAGACCAAATGAGACCACTTTCTCATTTTTTTCAAGTCATGGTTCCATTTTAAGATCTGATATATAGTCACTTTACATGTTTTTTCAATAGCCAGTCCCAGCGGGATTCACGCCAAGAAATGTATGGGACCAGATCAAATGGGACCAAACGTGAAATTCATGGTCCCGGCGGCCAGTCTAGTATAAGCTCTATACTAAATCAACAAAGTATGTATTTGAAATGAAAGAGTTGAAGTTCATAGAACATGTAGTGAGTGATGACTGTATACACCTCATTCTGAAGAAATTGAATATCATAGTAAATTAACTGTGACTGAGAAATATACATTATATATAGCAGTTTCTTGAGTTGATCTCATATTACTACAGATTTATCAAGAATTTTACACAAATATCTGTATCACTCTCAGATCTCTTAAGAGAAACAGATGCAAATCTGTGAAAGAAGAAGTTTTATTCAATTATCTGAAATGTCATGTACAAAGAGGTCTTTCTCACACTGAGAGAACATGTGATAACATTCTCAGTGCTTATTCAATCAGATTGTGATAAATCTTTCTACATTGAGATGAATGCATCTGAATGAGCTATCAGAGATGTTCTTCTACAGATGAGTAAGAACAGCAAGCTGTATCTGATGATGTATAATAGTAGAAAACTATCAGATGTTGAGCTCAATTACTCAGTGCATGAAAAGAAATTGCTAGCAATTAAACACACACTGATATTATGAGATAGATATATTAATAATGAGTATATGACAACTGTGATAATAAATCATGAAAGCCTTGTCTATCTATAATTGATAATAAAACCTTTCAAATGTTTAGTATGTTGAATCTCAGAGTTTCAAGTATATAATCTTCATATTAAATACTGAAAGAGATCAGATGCTGTGATATCTGATACAATCAGTCACAGACCTGATTTAATAAGTGAGAGTTATGCAAATTAAATATAAGAGAAGTACATGTTAAATGTACTGAGAGAATGCAAGAAATCAGAATAAGTGAATACAATGATCTCTCACTTAAAGAACAGTAAGATATTGAATGATAAGTATCTTGTGAAAGTGATACATCAGATACTTCTGTACTTCAAGCTGAGAAAATTGAAAAATGATGTTGTACTTTATCATGATCTAGAATATGTGAAAGCTCTCTATCTAGAACATTTATTTAGACATGACTTGATGACTTATATACACAAGGAATTCAGTCACTTAGAAAGCTCTGAACTTATAAGTGTACTCAAATCAAGAGTGTACTGATCAAGCATAGCTGAGAACATTCAGATGTACACTTATAAGTGCCTGAATTACCAGGTTATAAAAGAATCTAAGAAAGGATTAGAATATAAGAAAGTACAATATCAGATGAAATGTATGATACAACTGTTTAAATAATGAGAGATGAATCTTATAGACATATTACTGTAAATATAAAATGAAAATTATTGAATAATCACTGCTATTAACTACACTACTGACTGATCAGTCATGAAAGCAGTTTCAGAGATGATAGAGAAGATGATGACAAAGTTTCTATATAATGAGATCTATATCAACTATAAAATACTGCATGAGATTCTAACTGATAATAATGTGAACATTGTAGAAGAAGTGATGAGGCATTTTATAAGTCAGTTACAGATAAGATATTGTAGAACAATGTCATATCATTCATGAATAAATAAAAAGATAAAATACTTGAATAAAATCCTGAGTAATATACTGATGAAATATCTAGTGAATAAGTCTATGAGATTATGAGATGAATATCTCAGTCAGACACTATTAGTCATGTGAATTCAGCAGCATGCAGTCTTCAAGTGTTCATTATTCTACCTGTTGTATGAATTGCATCCGCGCATCTCAGAGAATGCTTCAGAAAAGATGAGAAAGAGAACAGTGATTATAAATACAGCAGTCATGAACACAGCAGAAACAACAGTTGTGAATGCAACAATTGTGAACACAGCAGTCACAGATATGAAACTAAGATTGAAAGAAATCAGTTATGCATGTGTAAAAGCTAATGAGTTACTTCTGAAATGAGTAATTCAATTGAAAAGAATACAAGACTCACTAGTTAAGAAATTGAGTCTCAAGATGAAAATGTAAGTTCTTATATGTAATAAGAGTTCTGAGAAGTTTCAACTGAGATGATTTGAGTTATATAAAATACTCAAATCATATTCTCTGAGAATATATACATTGAAAGAATCAGAGAGACAGATCTTATACAACTTAATAAATGATTTATATCTTATAAAGACAAAGATACAAGATCTGAGTGAATTATAATTATTCACAGTACTATCATCAGTGTTGAAAAAGAAGAAACTTACAATTGAGAAGTCTTATAAAGTAAGAGAAATTATAGATACTTATGAATCAGATAATCTCACTTATTCTGATCTTTTCATAATTATAAGAAAAGAATGAGAAGCAATGAAGAAATCAGATAAACATCACACTTCAATAAGTGATAAGACTGTAGTCAGGTGTATAATAACATGTCATAAATAGCAGACACAATGCAGCAAAGAGTGATCTCAGAGTAGTAGACTTGTATATGAGTCAGATTACAGAAGAAAAAGAAATTCAGAGTTGAATTCAACTGTTTATATCAGTTTAATCACAGAGATAATAGAGGATAAAGCATCTGAAACATTCACAGACATGTGAGATTAAGTCATCTCAACCTCTGAGAACACTCAGAGATCAGATGAGATTAGTTTCAATGAGCTGTTTACTGTAGTGATCTGAGCAGGTGAAGAGAGACAGTATAATATATAAGACAGAATCACAAGAGATGAAAGCTGCTAAATCTAGTCACTGAACACTGTATTATATAGAGATTATATAAGAGTAGTGACTAGCAGACAAAGAAAAAGTGTAAGAAAAGAGAAGAAATAATGAATTGATTATCAACTGTAAGAGTCAGCTGTAAAAGACAAATATTATCATACACATCTCATTCATTTTCATACATCACATATTTAATCTATTTTCAATATCACATCACCTGAAAAACATTAAAAATAAAGGAAATCTCAAAACTCAAGATCTGTAAGAAATTTGAGAGCTGTAAGTCACTCTTGTAATAATATTATACATGTCTTCAATTCCTCTACTGCTCTATATATGACATTAATGTCATTTATTGCAAGATTGACTGGTATGTCAATGTAGAAATATGTACACATGTGTGTAGAAAAATTGAAGAAGAGTGCAGAACTCACAGAATCAGAAGTCAGAGCAGAGAGAACAGAGATGAAAGAAATTGAAGAAGAAGATGCAGAACTGAATGAATAATAGTAGAAGTCATCTGAGACTGAATGCTTATAATCTGGTGTACACACAACCTTTCTCACAGAGAAGAAAGAGAAAGTGCTGAGAGAAGCTTGAAGATAGAAGAGAGTGATCTCAGCAGTGTTATCA
This sequence comes from Blastomyces gilchristii SLH14081, assembly GCF_000003855.2. NCBI lineage: Eukaryota > Fungi > Ascomycota > Eurotiomycetes > Onygenales > Ajellomycetaceae > Blastomyces > Blastomyces gilchristii. The sequence continues at coordinate 1,190,347 of NW_003101678.1, forward strand.
TCTTTGATTAAAATGATCTCTAACACTGAAGTAACTAAGAATCATTATTAATGTATAAAACTGCAAAAACAGGAATAACAATTACTGAATGAACACTCACTGATCTTAGAATTGTATATGTAATTACAACACACACAAGACTTCTTAGAAAGAGAGAGAGGGACACAGACAAATGCAGAGAGAAGAACATAACATGTGAACAGCTCATTTTCATGATAACAATTTAGACAAGATATACAAGTCTCACATCTGTGAGTGTAAAAGAGTATAACATCTGCATTCTCATTTCTGAAAATACAGATATCTTTTGTCTGCATCATGAAGTTGAATGACAGATGTCAGAGAATAGACTGATACAGATCTATCATTTTAAAAGAATTCATTAGAGCAGATGTACTCATAATATTGAACTTTACAGTTGTAAAAAGTTTCTTGATATCTGTGAATATCATGACTTCATATATAATAAAACTCATAATGATTTCCTCTAAGAACAGAAAAATCAGTGTTAGAAAGAGAGAATGAAAAAGAAAAAGACTTATAATCTTAACACTGTTGAGAAGAAAGATAATTCTTCAGTATAAATGAATAATTATCTCATCATGAATATTTGAAATGAACATAATAATCAGTGTTTATAACTGAGCTTTAAATAAATATATTGTACACAGTCTTCATACAATAAATTGTTCTAGAGATTGATAAGAAAGATGAGAGTGTACATACTGAGAAATATGATTCATTAAGTCTACACAATATGTTCTTAAAACAGAGAGAGCTGATAATAAAAGCAGAGACAGCAGAAGCAGAGAAAGCAGGAGTAGCAGAAGCAGAAGTAGTAGGAGTGAGAATCACAGAAACAGAGATAGCAGAAGTGGGAGAATCAGACACAGAGACAGGTGTAGAAGTAGACTGGCCGCCGGGATCATGAATTTCACGTTTGGTTTCATTTAATCTGGTCTCATACATTTCTTGATGTGAATCCCGCTGGGACTAGTCATTAAAAAAACATGCAAAGTGACTATATATCAGATCTTAAAATGAAACCATGACTTGAAAAAAATGAGAAAGTGATTCTATTTGATCTCAATTAGTCTCATTCTTGGCATAAAGTTACTATTTTTAGACATTTTAAGGTTTTTTTTAGACTATTTTTAATTTTTTAAAAAGTAACACTTTTTGATAACACTCAAATGAGATTTAAAGTCATTTAAAGCAATAAAAATAATTTAAATTGAGAAGTGAAAATCATGATCTCATTTGAAAAATGTGACAAGAGTAGACAGTAAGTCTCACTGAGACAGTATGAGACTACTATCTAATGTTAAAACCGTGTAATGAGATCAGTTGAATTGGTAATGAAACTATCAAAAAATCTGGTCCTGGTCCCAGACACGGTCACACGGTCAGTCTATGTAGAAGATTGAAGAGAAGCAGCAGAGAAAGAAACAGAGAAAACAGAAAGAAACACAGAAGACTCAGTTATATATGACATGAGTAATTTCTTCATTATCACATCTCTCAAGTTCTCAATCAACAATTCAACATTAAGATCATAATTATCAGCAGATGTAGATCTGTCAATACATGAAGATTCTATATAAATTAAAAACAAATATATCAGTATCTGTATTCATGTAAAATAATCAGAAAACATGATCAGATACTCACTGAAGAAAGAAGATCAAGAGTATATAAGAAGATAAAGAAGATATGTCATCTATAATAGTATATTCTGATGATTGTTAGAAAATAAACAAGCTCTGATCATATTTCATAATGCAGTACACTTACTGCTAATGAACTGCTCAGTATAAGCACTATAATAACACTTACTGTGAGAACAGAGAGTCATTGCCAGAAACACATATAATGTGATAGATGAACAGATAGAAAGTGTTGAACAGAAGAAGAAATAGAAATCTTGAATGAAATGATGATATTCAATAATGATAATAATGAAGAAGATAATTGAAGAATGAAAAAAGTTAGTGAATAAGTAATGTAATATAGTGAAAGTTTCTTTATAAGAATATACACAGAATGCTAGATGAATCAGAAATAGACTACACTATTATGAATGCTAGTGATGTGCTAACCTGTATGAAGCTAGAGTATACATCATGATCACATGAGTGTGACTGAATCTGATGAGAGAGAATGTGATTTGAAAGAATATACAATCACTGAATAACAACACAGCCGCTTCTGAACATGCTTATAAATGTAAAGAGGCTCTAGCGGCCACTAATTAATTTAGATAATGTATATAAGAAGCCGGCGTACGCCTGTAATCATACGCTGGCTTAAGCAATCTTTGAATCACAGTTGTACAGACTTCTTTTCTCTCTCTTTCTTCTTCTCTTATAAAGAATTAAGAGACTCTTCAGTTAATCTCTTTATAACACTCAGTCTGAGTATTCTGTAAAGCTTTTCTATCTTCTCTAGTCTCTCTATATCTGTCATTCTGATCTTCTTGACATAGTTAGATCTGTGAGAGAGTCTGTTCACTGAGTTCTTAGTTTTCTTAATATATTCTGTCTTAAATCAGAACTCACTCAGTCTCTGAGCTCAGTAAATCTGTTATTATAAGAGTTTCTTTATTAAAGTAAACTGTTATAAGCTGTTATAATCAGTTCTAATAGTAATTACTATTACAAGACTCTTGAAGTAGTAATATCAGTGATGAAAGAATTTCACTATTATAAGAAGCTTTTAATCATGAATACTATAGTTCATCTCTACAGATTGCATCTTTCATAAGAAAAAGATTACTGAAACTCAGTTCTCATTTAACTATAGTTATAAGACTATTTCTGAAATTATAAAAAAGAAGACATCTGTCTTTAATCTGATTAAGAGTAAGAAATTAAAGTGAAATAGTATTATTATACTTATAAATATCTGTTTTAATCTTATAAAGACTCTGTAAGCTTCTGAGATAAGAAAGTTCTCACAGCTCTCTCTTCTTAATAATCTTTTTATTCTTTATTTATAGAATAACTTCTTCTTATTTTCATTCTTCAGCATATCTATAAGAGTCAAGAAGATTCTCATGAATGCAAAGATAAATCATCTATAGAAATTCACAAAGCTCAGAAAGATCTGAATCTTATGAATACTAGTTAACTCTGATTATAATAGAATAGTCTCAACTTATAAAGATTTTATCTGAATATTATTCACAGTGATTACATATTCTAGGAAATTAATTCAACAGACACTGAAGTTATACTTTATAAGCTTAATATACAGTTCTGTCTTATCTAGAGTCTTTAATATAGTTTATATATACTCAGTATATTCTTTCTTCTTTACAGAGTACATTATCATATTATTCAGATATATTATTACAAAGACATTCAGATATACATGAAGTATTTTATTAATAAAAGACTGAAATATTATAAAGATATTAGTCAAATTAAAAGATATCACTAGATATTTAAATAATCTCAGTGCAGTTTTAAAGACAGTCTTTTATTCATCTTCAGATTATATTTACAGTTATGTATATATATTAATCATATTCAGTTATGTGAATATAACTAGACTGGCCGCTGGGATCATGAATTTCACATTTGGTCTCATTTGATCTGATCTCATACATTTCTTGGCGTGAATCCCGCTGGGACTGGCTATCAAAAAAACATGTAAAGTGACTATATATCAGATCTTAAAATGAAACCATGACTTGAAAAAAATGAGAAAGTAGTCTCATTTGATTTCATTTAGTCCCATTCTTGGCATAAAGTTACTATTTTTAGACATTTTAAGGTTTTTTTTAGACTATTTTTAATTTTTTAAAAAGTAACACTTTTCGATAACACTTAAATGAGATTTAAAGTCATTTAAAGCAATAAAAATAATTTAAATTGAGAAGTGAATATCATGATCTCATTTGGAAAATGTGACAAGAGTAGACAGTAAGTCTCACTGAGACAGTATGAAACTACTATCTAATGTTAAAACCGTGTAATGGGATCAGTCGAATTGGTAATAAGACTATCAAAAAATCTGGTCCTGGTCTCAGACACGGTCACACGGTCAGTCTAAATATAACAGCTTTTATAAGACAGTTAATCACATTCTCAATCAGAGACAGAGAATAGTGACTCTTTATAGTCTTGAAGTTCAGATCACAGTAGTTTACATACAATCTAAGATCTTTATTCTTCTTTTTTATAAATATCACAGAGACTTCTGCAGAGATCTGTGAAGATCAGATAAAGTCATTCTTCAGATTCTTTTTTATATAAGCTTATAAGATCTCTGTCTTATGATGAAAGAGTTTATAGATTGATTCTCAGAAGAATTTCTACTCTTCTATTAAATCTATTATCAGATTCTTCTGACAGTGAGATAGAAGCTCAGCTGTTTTAACTGAACTGAACATCTCTGCAAGATCTCAGTATTTCTCTGACATCTGAAGCTCAGTTTTTATAATCACAAAGTTCTCAGACATTTACAAAGTCATTATATAGATGAGCTTATCTTCTCTAATTAACTCTGCAGTATCAACTGATTCTATCTCTGTGAGTAAGTCTGTTATCACTGATCAGAAGTATAAACCTGACTCATGAACAGCTATGTATAAATTATGTCTTTAAAGTCATGCAAGTCTCAAGTATATGTTATCTGTAATATCTGTAATAATTACAGTTTTTACAAATCTTCTTCAGATTTCAGAGAGATCTTGTAATTCAAAGATAACTCTTATAAGTTTCTCAGCTCTCAGATCTGAATTCTCACACTCTACTTATTATAAGAGCAGATTCTCAGTTTTCATTATTCAGCTTATTCACTCTGTGAGCTTTAGAGACACTATAGTGACCTGAAATTCTGAGTTCATTAATACTTTTTATACTTACAGAGTAGTAGTATCACAGTGTGATCTCTCTCTGTAAGTATATATTTTCATTGAGAGAGTAACAGATTCAGATATCAGCTTCAAGACTCTTAAGAAGACTGTTACTGACTCTATTCATAATTTCTCAAATTCTATTTTAATTTGTTTAGACAGTGTGCACAGAGATATTCTGATTTAGAATAGATAAAATAGAGTCTCTTTTTCTTAATCTCTCTGTTATATACTTTATTTACAGAAGCTTGTAAAGCTCTCTCTCTCTACTCAGTAGTTAGATATAAATCTCTCTGTGTCTTATCATCTTTTCTTAGTAAATCTGTTCTGTGTTATTCTGATTTTTATGAGACTGATCAGTGATTTACTCTTTATAAGTCTATGACTCTCACAGTGATCTGTAAGTAATGAATGAGAGTTATCAGTTTCTTCAGAGTCAAGAACTTAAAGTCTTATTTAATAAGCTTATTCTGTATATCTTTATTCAGTCTCTTTATAAATATTATTATTCAGATCTTGTTTCAGAGCTCTGTTTTCATAGATCTTAATTCACATTATAATTTTATAAAGCACTGTGAGTAGTCTTTATCAGATTTCTCATCTCTTTTTCTAATATTAATGATTACAGCTCAGATATTCTCTGTTCAGCTTACAGAGTCTTTTAACTTATTCTCTAGATAAATCTTAAGAACAGATCAGTGAGATCTTTATAATTATTCTCTAGATAATCTAGTCAGTTCTTGACTTCAGTATAGTAGAGATCTGCTATTATATAAATAACAGCTTCTTCATCTTTTATATCACACAGTCTGACTTATAAGTCAATTTCAAATACAAACTTATAAAAGCTTTTATAGATTATAATTCAGTAAGTAATCTTAAGCAGTTACAGCTTAAGAAAGTTTCTTTTCAGTTTATAAGTATCTCTGAAGATTATGTCTAGAGACTCAGTTCAAGAATGTTTACAGATAGTAAGTATTTCTTATAGAAAAATAGCTTAATTCTGTAGAAGATGCTCAAAAATATTCTTCACTGAGATTGATTTATTCATGAGTTCAGAGAGTTTCTCTGTTATAGATATAGAGAATAATATTTTATAAGTAATTAATAAGTTCTCTGAGACTTCTTTTATAGAGATTATTTATAATTCAGATAACTACTTCTGAGTGTCTGTAGTAGAGTTCACAGAGATTGAAGTATATAAGTTTCTAGTTCTTTCAGTTATAACAGATAGTTACTGACTGACAGAGCTTGAAATATAAGAATAAGTACTCACAGATGATTATTCAGATATTTACAGCTTAATATAATATATACTGTTAACTACTAGACATATTCATAATAGAAAGATAAAATGTAGAGATTAAATATATAATAGTATTCAAGCTGAGTTATGAATAGTAGTCATAAACTTCAGTCTATATAGTTGTGTATAGTCAAGGGCTGCTAACTCTATTAATTACATGAGAGATAGAAATAGAGGTAAAGAATTTGCAAGAAGTAGAATTTCTTACAGATCTGTTATTATATAGATAACAGCTTCTTCATCTTTTATATTACACAGTCAGACTTGTAAGTTAACTTTAAATACAAACTTATAAAAGCTTTTATAGATTATAATTCAGTAAGTAATCTTAAGTGATTATAGCTTAAAAAGTTTCTTTTCAGTTTATAAATATCTCTGAAGATTATATTTAGAGACTTAGTTTAAGAGTATTTACAGATAGTAAGTATTTCTTATAGAAAAATAGCTTAATCTTATAGAAGATACTCAAGAATATTCTTTATTAAGATTGATTTATTTATGAATTCAGAGAGTTTCTCTATTATAAATACAGAGAATAATATCTTATAAATAATTAATAAGTTCTTTAAAACTTCTTTTATAGAGATTATTCATAATTCAGATAACTACTTCTAGATATCTGTAGTAAAGTTTACAGAGATTAAAGTATATAAGTTTCTAGTTCTTTCAGTTATAATAGATAATTACTAACTGACAGAGCTTGAAATGTAAGAATAAGTACTTATAGATAATTATTCAGATATTTACAGTTTAATATAATATATACTGTTAACTACTAGAAGTATTCACAGTAGAAAGATAAAATGTAGAGATTAAATATATAATAGTATTTAAGCTAAGTTATGAATAGTAGTTATGAACTTCAGTCTGTATTATTATATATAGTCAAGAGCTGCTAACTCTATTAATTATATAAGAGATAGAAATAGAGGTAAAGAATTCATAAGAAGCGGGATTTCTTACAGAATAAGTGAATTGAAAGATTGAAAGTCAATTATCAACTGATTATTACTGTATTATGTGAGATCAGGGTTATGATTATGTAACAAGGTCAAGTGGCGCACTTAGCAAGGTCAAGTTTTCTATATACACAAGAAAAGATGTATTGAGCGAGGTCAGATAGTGGCACGGGCCACATTTGCCAGCTCAGCTTACATAACGAGGTCAAGTGGCGCACTTAGCGAGGTCAAGTTTTCTGCTTCCTGACAAGTAGGTGGTTTGTACAAATAGGTAGTGAATTATCTTGAAGAATAATATTGTTGTGTTATGTTGTAATCTAACTACGCGAGTTACACTAAATGAATAGATTGAGGTGGCATGTGACTAGAGTAGATGTAGTAATCACCAACACTCTCCCTTGCTACACTGTGGCCTATAATAAGCCACCACCCGGGGCCTTCCTCATTCTCAAATCTTTCAAAAATGCAATAATAATTAATTACATGAATCAGACTCTGATTTCCTCATTAGAAAAGACATTCATACAGCAATAACTATAAAAATCAAGAAATACATGCAAAATTCATTGATTCACTGTATTATTATTATCATTCAATCATTTCTTCTTCTCAATTTTCTGAATGCTAATCCTCTTGACAAATTCTTCAAATGCAGGCTTCATCAGTGACTTGATGAGCTCATCAGCTATATTCACTGTAGAATTAACATGTTTCATCATGATTTTCTCTTTTTCAATCAAATTACAGAGAATATGATATCTAATCTTAATATGATATGATCTTCATGTTAAGAATTCTCTCTTTGCTAGATCAATTGCTCCCTTATTATCAACTCATAGATATGAGTATATTTTCACTTTTTCATCATTCATCAACTCAGTGTTATATAACATATCATTCAATCAGATTATCTTACAAGCTGTCTTGCTAGCTGTAATATATTCAGCTTCTGTAATTGATTTAACAATAGATGTCTATCTCTGTGAACATTATGAGATCAGTGACTCATTAATCAATATAACATAGTCAGTAGTCAATTTGTATTGAGAATTCACTTCTGCTCAGTCTGAATCACAGTATATCACAGAACTCAGACTTATATTATCAATCTTCTTTCTGTATAATATGTTATAGTTTTTCATCTTCTTGATATAACATAGAACATGCTTCAACACTGCTCAACATGCCTTGTGCAGACATGAGTTAAAACATGAGAGATAGTTAATCATGAACATCAGATCTGACCAGCTGCTTGAGACTAAATATTGCAATAATCTCAATTCTTGACAATATCTTATAGCTGTAAAGTCATCATTCAATTCTTCTTTCTTATCAGATGAGAATTTCAGTTGTATATCAGTCATCATCAGAATATCAGCCAGATTTATCTTATTTATGCTGAAATCTTCAAGAATCTCCTCAATATAACAGCTCTGTGTAACTGCTAGATTGTCATTTCTCTGGCATTTAATCTTCATCTCAAGATATGACTTGATCTCTTTAACATTCTTTATCTCAAATCTCTTTATAATCTCTCTTAATACTCAGTCTAATTGCTGTTCTTGAGATCTCATCATCTGATAATTATTAACATGCAATGTCAGATAGATCTTATGAACAGAATGATATAGAAATCTGCTATTATAAGATGATATCTTAAATCTCAATATAGTCAGATACTTCATTACAAGGAAATATCATATTCTTACAGCTTGCTTCATTTTATATAGACTCTGACAGAGTAATTTCATTAAGCTCTCTCTGTTATACTTAATATCTGTGAGTAGTTGTATATAGATCATCTCATTCTGTGATAGTATGTTATTCAAAAACACAGATACATAGTTAATTGATTTGATCTTTGATTCTTTGACAGTTGATATAGTGAATAGACTGCACAATGTAGGCCCTGATATCACTGCAGTATATAATCTTATATAATGAATACTCTGCTGTTGCAAGAACTCTCTAATCACTCAGCAAGCTCTAAAGTAAATGATTTCTCTCTTATTATTGAATTTCTGATCATATACTCATTTATCTGTAAGAATATTCATTTTCAGAGCCTTCTCAATGATAATATACATCTTCTTCTATTCAAATATCTTAATCTTCTTTTTCATTATCTCATATTAATAGTCTCAGTCTGAGCTTCTCTTGACTTTCATTAGTGTAGTTAATCAGTCTGTCAGAACACTTAGAACAGAATCATTCATATTAACAGAGTCTTCAGACTCTTCATTCATAACAAGCTATGTCTCATTATCTAGAAGATAGATTGAATCAATTGCACTCTCTATCTTCTTTGAATCAGAAGAAAACATATGCTCAAGCAGCTGAATCTGCTGTCTCTAAACCTACTGTCTCAAAACCTGCTCAAAATCCTGAGAAAACTGAGAAGAATACTGCTCATGCCTCTATTCATAGAAAAGTGGAAAAGAAAATACAAAAAGAGAAAAACTTTCAAATCTCCAGAAATAGAAGACTTATTCTCAAAGTCTCAAACCAGGACATTCTGCAAAGAAACAAGCTAAACTCAAATCTCATTTTCAGAATCAGAAATGAAATTAATCAGCAGTTCTTTTCTCAGTTGATGACTGATATTGAAGTTCAAAAACCAGTTATAGCTTCAATTGAGCCATCATTCTTTGAAAACTCCATCATTCTGACTACAATGCCTGAATTCAGTGCTGAATTCCTTATTCAGAATGAGAATCTCTGAAAGTCAGCAGTAGAATCTTTGCTAAACACAACAATTCTATCTGAAAGAGATGAAAAGTGGGATAAATTCATTCTTCATGATATTTCAGTTGAAATTTTTGACTGTGAAGAAGGAATGCTACTTCTCAAAAATGAATTGAAAGAATACAACTCTATTCAACTGAGAAAGAAGCCTGTATGACTAAATTCAATTGAGTTCAGACAAAGCAGGAGAAATGCCTCTGTTCTAGTATATATAAAAACACTTGAACAGTCAAAGATCTCTGAAGTAAGAGTAGCAGGTTTGAAAATGAGAGTTCATGAATACAAAGACTCAAGAATAAATCTCAAAGCTCAAACACAGTGTTCAAACTGTCAAAGATATGAACACTTTGCAATCTCATGTTTTAGAGACTCAAAATGTGCATTCTGTGCCAGAGATCACAAAACTAGTGAGCATAAATGTGAAACATGCTCAAAAAGAGATGAAATTTGTCAACATACTCTGCTTAAGTGCTCTAATTGCAAAGAAAAACATGCATCTAGCTCAAAAGAATGTATGTTTGCTCCTAGAACTCAAAAGAACTGGAGAAAAGATGAAGCTCAAAGTCAATCTAGAACTGAAGAGAAGAGTCAAGCCAGTAGACTTACAACTGCAAGCTCAAAAAGAAGAAACTCTCAACTATCTAAGTCTTCAAACTTCAATTCTCCAGCTAAATATAAACAGAATTTGAATCCTCAAACTCCTGTTAAGATTAGAGAATTGAGAAATGACTCTGATGATAAACTAGATATAATGCAAGCAGTTGAGATTCCTACTTTTCAGAACAGTTATAATCTACTATCTGATGATAGTGATTAGATTCTACTCTACTCTCTTTTAGTATGAATATACAACAAAAACAACAAAAAAAGTTTAAAAACTCTTCAAAAATCACATTTATTCAAAATAATGTGAATAGAAACTCAAATTGTATTTATTCTTGTCTTCAAATTGCATTTGAATAAAAAGTTGATTTTATACTGCTTCAGGAGCCGAATTTTGATGCTGAGCAAAAATATGTCATTTCTCATTCAAGCTACTACTGCTTTTTACCTCAAAAGTCTGAGATAAAGTCAAGAGTAGTGATCTATGAAAGAAAGAGATCAAGATATCAATTTAATCTAAGATTTGATATCATGTCTGACCCTGATATTCTGGTGGGTGATATTATAGATAAAGAAAATGAGTTTGATACTATACAGCTCATAAATATCTATAATGAAAAGTCATTGAAGAAAAATAACAATATCTGGACAATTGATAGAGGATTTCTGAACATAACTTCATCAAGAAACTCTATAATTGCAGGAGATTTCAATGCATATCATCTCTGATGAAATTCAGAATGCAAGAGAGCAGTGAGAGCTGATAATCTAGTTGAATGAACCTTTGAGCATTCAATAGATTTGGTTAATAAGTCTGATTAACAAACATTCTTTAGAAAAGGCATGAAACAGAAGTCTATTATAGATCTAACCTTCATGTCACAAAATCTAATGGAAAGAAGACTTGTAAACTGGTTTATTGATTCAAATGAGACATCAAGATCAGGTCATGAGATTATTCAATTTGATATTGAACTGAGTGAAAAACAAATGAGTGAAAATCCTCTTCTCTCTAATCAGTATAACTTTGAAAAAGCTGATTGAAAAGCAGTTGAAGAAAGGATAAAACTGTTAAAATCTGAAAGACAGAATGAGCTATATTGAAATTCTGGTCAAGACATCTCAAATGAAATGCTTGAGAATAGAGTGAAGCTTATTACATCTATTATTCTAACAAGTGTTAGAGATAATATTTCAAAAAGAAAATCTTCTGAGTATTCAAAACCTTGATGAAATGAGAATATCTCATCTAAAAGAAAAGAATTAGCTACTGCTAGAAGAGATTGAAAGAATGATGTAATATCTGATAAAGAGTTCAAAGCTGTCAGAAATGAATATTTTTCAGATATTAAAAGAGCTAAAACAGACTGCTGGAATAAATTTCTTGAAGAAGCACAAGAGAAGGAAGTTTTTAAAGCTTTTAACTATACTAAAACAAGAAGTGTAGCAAAACTTCCAGCCTTAGAATATGAGTTTCAGAATGAATCATATACAGCAAACTCTTTTGAGGAAAAATGTCAAGCTTTCATGAGAATTCTCTTTCAGAACTCACCAGATTCAGATTCAGATTCAGAGGAAGAGAATATATCACTTCTCAACTACATTGATGAAAATGACTGGGAATGGCCTGATCTTACACAAGATGAATTAGAGTCAGCTATCTTCTCAAGTTCTGTTAAAACTGCTGCAGGTCCTGATTCAATTAATCACTTGATTATTCAAAATACATATTCCTACTTAAAGAATGAATATTTTGAGCTCTTTTTCAATCTCTTGAAAAATGAATATCATTCTGAATGCTGGAGAGAAGTCACTGGAGTGATTCTTGCAAAATCTAATAGAAAAACTTCAATTTCTAAGTCATATAGAGTAATATCTCTATTGAACTGCCTAGGAAAGGTTTTAGAAAAGATAATAGCTACTCAACTATTTTTTATAAGCTCTATAGGTGATTCTCTTTTATTCAGTGAACAAATGAGAGATAGAAAACAGTGTTCTGCAATTGACACTGTTCTCTCAGTTGTTCATGATATTCAAATAGCAAAGCATGAGGGTCTGGTCTCAACTGCAGTTTTTATTGATATAAAAGAAGCATTTGATCATGTTTCAAAGTCAAAGTTAATTCAGACATTGAAGATATTAAAACTGTCACTTTCTCTAATAAAATGGGTTAACTGTTTTATGTCTAAAAGAATTATACAACTCTTCTTTGATGGAATGAAACAAGACAAGACTGAGATAAAAATAGGAGTATCACAGGGATCTTCAATCTCACTCATTTTATTTGCAATATACACTGCATATCTATTCAAAAATAGAAATATGAGAATAGTGCAATCTCTGAGTTATGTGAATGATATTGGTCTAGTCTACAGCTCAAAAACTATCAAAGAGAATTTGAAAGTAATTGAAGAAGCTGCAAAGGAAATCTTTGTTAGAGCAGATATCAATCAAATTCAATTTGATATGAATAAAACTGAGTTAATTCATTTCTTTTCTAGATTCAATGAGAAAGAACTATCTCTAACTCTTTTAAATAGAGAGATTAAACTCAGTGTAAATGTCAAATGATTAGGAGTATGATTAAACTCCAAGTTGAATTTTAAATATCACATTCAACAAAGAACTGTCAAGGCAGAAAGACTATTAAACAACATAATCAGACTATCAAATACAGAGAGGGGTCTATTCTTCCAGGCTATGAGACAGTTATATATAGCCTGTATTACATCAGTAGCTGATTATGGAGTTCAAGTTTGATGGAATAATCAAGAGAATTTCACTGAACTCTTTCAAAGTCTGCAAAACAGAGCCTTGAGAAGAATTCTGAGAGCATTCAAATCATCTTCTATTAAAGCAATGGAAATTGAAGCTTCAATTCCTCCTCCTGCTATTAGATTTGAAAAGGCCTGTATGAACTATGCTCTGAGAGTTGTAAAGATGAGCTCAAATCATATAATCAGAGAAAGAGTTTCTTCTTCATTTTCATCAATTAACTCTGGAAATGAACTGAATTGGAATAGATTTCTTGATTGGAATGAAAATAATTCTTCAAAGAAAATGCCTTCTCAACTGTACAGACTATGCTCTCTGATTAAAAATCAATTTTCTTCTTTAAATGTTGAAAAAGTTGATCATGAGAAGTTATCTCTCTGAAGAGAAAAGCTTGAATCTCTTATAGACTTACAAATAAGTGAACTATCAAAAGAGAAAGAATATGAACAGCATTTGAAGAGAATTTCTACAATCAATATAAAAGACTCTATTCTGATTTATTCAGATGACTCAAAAAATGAGAACTTGAATAGATTAGGCGCAGGCATTGCTTATACTGAAGATAATATTAATTTTATCTCAGATTTCTGAAATCTAGACTCTGAATGTGAAGTCTTTGATGCTGAACTATTTGCAATAGTGAAAGCTTTCAAACTCATTGAAATAAAATCTCATAAAAGAGAAAATTGTTTGAAAGAGGCATGAATATTCTCTGATAGTCAAGCTGCTTTAAAAAGACTTAGAAATAGTCAGATTCATAATAGTCAAATGAATCTTGAACTGATCTTAAACTCTGTTTTGAAAATTCAAAAGAGAAGAATATCAAAGCTGATAATTCATCTGCACTGAGTTCCTGCTCATATGAATATTCATGGCAATGAATTGACTGATTCAGCTGCAAAAAAGGGTGCAGAATTAAGCAGATCTATTCAAAAAATTGTGTCCTGATCTTTTATAAAGAGAAAAATAAAAGAATCTTGTTTAGACAAGTGAAATGAAAGCTGGCAGAAACAAAAGAAGAGTATACATTATTCAAGATTTGAAACAAAACCCAAGTGGAAATCTTGTTCAATTAAATATAAAAAGAAAATATTCTCATCTATAATACAGCTGAAACTAGGACATGGCTATTTCAAATCTTATATACAAAGATTTGATGATAGATTTGACTCAATAGAATGCTCATTCTGCAATACAAATGAGAATCCTGAGCATATTGTAATGCACTGTGCATTATACAATAGTCTCAGAGCCAGATTGAAAGAGAAGTATGATCTAAATCAATTAAATATGAGATTCTTATTCTCAACTGAGACAGGAATTAAATACTTAATAGACTTTCTATCAGAAACTCAAGCAGCTATAAGAAAATGGCTAAATTCAGAATTATCTGAATATGAAGAGGAGGAAATCAATCAGATATAGTCTGTTAAAACAGCTATACACTCTCTTTTAATAATTTGTTTTGTTATAGTCTCTCTTTACTTTATCTTTTTCTTTATCTTTTTCTTTCAATTTCTTTCTATCTATCTATTTAATGTGTCTATCTTTGAAACTGTGTTCTTTTTCTCTTTTCCTTTGTCATGATATTGTCAAATGGTTTCAAAGTATCAAAAGATGTTAAAACACTGCAATTTGTAAACAGTTTTTGTATTCTGGGCTGGAATTTTCTGATTTTGCATATCTGAAATTGATGAATGTATAATAGTTAACTTTACAGACATAGAAAAAACCCTGAGAACTAAAAGTTCTCAGGTAGATGTCATAGTCTCTGACTGCATACATCTATAATTGAAGAATAATAATAATAATAATAATTGTACTCTCTAAGTTCTTATTTATAATTATCTTCAAAACATCTGACTTTTTCTTTGTAAGATGTTATAGTAAGCAGTGCTGTCATTTCTCTCTGACATTCAGAATATTCAATTCATTAGGCAATTCATTGAATTCTCTCACTGTATTTACAGGTGTATTTACACTCATATCAAGAGCTTCATTAAATATAATATCTTGTGCAATCTCAAGACAACATGCAACAGAATCTCACACATAATATTAATGTAATTCTTGATATTCAACTAGCTGTCATTCCTTGTCATCAGTTCTATTCATGAGCTTATTTAACACTTTCAAATCCTTCTTGTAGACCTTGCACCCTTATCTTCATATTCAATGAACAGAAGATTGCACCTCAGTTCACACTTTAAAAGATGTAAGTGATATTTCTTTCTTACATTCAAATATCTTTGTTGATGTTGAGAATGTATTAATCATTATAATCACAGCTTGCATTGCTTCACTTCAAAGTTCTCTTTTCAATTCACTATTAAATAGTAGGCTTTATATCTTTTCTGCAACTATTCAATTCATGTGTTCTGCTGAGTCATTTGATTGTGATGTATCAGATATAGTTATTTCATATGCTATTTCTTTGCTCTGACAGTAGATCTTAAGTTCTTGACTTTTGAACTCTTCTTCATCATCTCAGTGTAGAGTTTCAACTCAACATTGTATAGTTATCTTAATACTTATAATGAAATTCATTAATCTTGCAGTAGATTCTCTCTTTCTTATCATAAGAATTACTCATCTATAACAGATTGTATTGTCTGTTATACTCAATCAGTAGCTTGCACCCTCTCTAGTGAGAATGTTATTCCTGTTAAAAAGTGTTTTTTCACCCCCTGCCAGATCAATGAAGAATCTCATTATCAGCTTGACAGCTTATGTCATAGATGCAAAGATTGAATGTGTCATTTTTACCTGAACACAGACTTTGCAGAATGATAAAGCTCATTGACTAATAATTCTCATTTCTAGGTATGAATCTGCCATCATTTTTGCAATATTTATGAAATTTAGATGTTCTAGCTTTTAATGCTATTGCATCATTATAAGTTCTATAATCTTTGTATCATTTCTTTCAGATAGTGTTAATATTGTGTCATCTTTCATCTGTAATGTATTCACAGATTCAAAATCATCATTAAGCATAGCAAATCAAATCAAGTCTCTGTATATAATCAGTCTTTTCATCTCATAGATATCATTCTCATTTAATCTTGCTGTAAATGAGAACATGCAGTCAGGAGATATAATCAACATAGTATGATTATTCTCATATATTAACTGCTTATAGGTATAACTCTGACATATAAGCTTACTCATACTCATGAGGTTCACTTCTAACTTCAGAACATAGTAGACATCATTTAACAGCATATTCATCTCTTTCACTGAAATCTTCATATCTTCTATAGCTGCAGCAGAGATCACTGTTCTGTCTGTCATTTTCAACATTACTTTCACCTTCTGAGATTTTGTCACAACAAGATCTCTGTGAAGTGTGGCATGAGTGTCTGATTCAGAGTCTAGAATCCAGGTATCTTTTCCTGTCTGATCACTTGCATAGGCCTTTTCTTTGATGCAAAATACTTGCTTTATAACATTGTGAATAGGAGCAGTATCTGTATTCTCTGCATTCTTGTCTTTATTCTTGTTTCTATTCATATTGAAGTTTGAAGAATGTTTCTCAGAGTATTTCTTTCAACAGTCAGTCTGAATATGATTAATCTTTTGACAATGATAGCAGGTTCTCGCATCATTATCTCTATATTCAGGTTTGAATTCAGTGTTCTTATTCTTGTCATTGTCTTTCTCTTTGTTCTTGTCTTTCTTATCCTTATCTTGTATGTTGTTGATAGAATTTCTAGATATATCAGTATTTGCTTCATTCACAGCAGAGAGCTGTAAAAGAATATCACAGCACAGACTTATAAAATCATTCTCTAAGAGTTGAGTATTATCTTTGTCAATTTGATTCATTCAATTTCTTATGAATGAGGCTCAACCTCTGTTGACTTCTGTAAGCAGTCTGTTGAAAAACATGACATCTGAAATCTCATATTCTAGACAGATATAATCAGTTCTTATAACAATCAGATGTTCAATGAAAGCACAATCTGAGTCTTTTGACTTAGCAGTTATACTAATCAGTTTCTCAAACAGACAGATTCTGCAGATAGCAGGTCTCTCAGAAAAGTTATTCTCTATAATAGTTCATAGAGTATAAGCAGACAACTTGAATTTCTTGAGTATAGTGAAATGAGCCTTGACCTGCAGAGCAATTGCAGATCACATGTAATTATATAATCAAAGATTGTGTTCTTTTCAGAAATGTTGTATATTCATAGTGATATTCTCACTAAGATCATTATCTTTAAGAATATCATTGATTTCAGACTATTCTGCAGTTAAAAGAATTTTCTCTCTTCATATTGAGTAGTTAATGAATTCAGTGAGAACTATTGATTTTTTGATAAGTCTTACTTAGCTTCTGAATTCTTCAAGAACTTTTATTATAACAGATGTCTTTTCTTTTCATTAAAGATATTCTATCAGGTCTGCTCTCATCTCATCATCTACAGAGTCATCTCTACTGATCTTCATCTGCTCAACCTCATACTGAAGTCTTGTAATTTCAAGCCTTATACAAGTCTCCTCACTTACTGAGCTATTGTCATTTCAGTCACTTGAGTCTCTCACATTGTCTGACATCTCACTGATGCCTTCAATCAGATCTTCATATATATTGAACTTATCAGACTGTTCTTCTGCAATGATTTCATTCAGCTTAAATATCTCTAGAGCAGTCACTTTTCAGTTCATTACAGATGTTGATAAGCTCACATCTAATCCTTCTTATGCTTCAGACATTTGTGAATTTCTTCTTCTACACATTAGCACATAATCCTTCATTAAGTCAGGCTTTTCACTCAATCTCAGGTTCATCATGAGTTCAATTAATCAATAAATCATCTAGGCACGCTTGTAATAATGCGTGGAGATGTCAATTTAGCACATTGTTACAGTTATTCATTGCTTGCGAAGAGCTTCATAACCTCTTTGTGATTCAAAGGTTGGTTGAGCCAGCGTACAATTACAGGCATACGCCGGCTTCTTATATATTGTACACTAAATTAATTAGCGGCTGCTATGGCCTCTTTACACTTGTAAGCAAGTTCAGAAGTGGCTGTATTATTATCTGACAATCATATGTTCTTCTGAACCACTGTACATTCTTTCAAACCACATTCTCTCTCACCAGATTTGATCACACTCACATGACTATGACATTCACTCTAGCTTCATGCGGATTAGCGCGCCACTAGCATTCACAATCTTGTAACCTATCTCTAATTCAGCTAGTGTTCTGTGTACACTCTTATAAAGAAATCTTCACTATATTATATCACTCATTCACTAACTTTTCTTATTCTTCAATCATCTTCTTCATCATCATCATTATTGAATATCACTATCTCATTCAAGATTTCTACTCCTTCTTCTGTTTAACTCTTTTCATCTGTTCATCTATTATATTATACACATTTCTGGTGATAATTCTCTGTTCTCATAACAAGTATCATTGTAGTGCTTATACCAGGCAGTTCATTAGCAGTAAGTGTAATGCATTATGAAATGTGATCAGAACTTGTTTATCTTCTAACAATTGTCAGAATATACTATCATGAATGACACATCTTCTTTATCTTCTTATACATTCTCAACTATTTTCTTCTCAGCAGGTTTCTGATCATGTTTTCTGACATGATTTTGCATGAATGCAGATACTGATATATTGTTTTTATTTGTATAGAATTCTCATATATTAACAGATCTGCATCTGCTGATGATAGTGAACTCAATGTTGAATCATTGATCAAGAACTTGAAGAACATAATAATGAAGAAATTATTCATATTATATGTGACTGAGTCTTCTGTATCTCTCTCTGCCTTCTCTGTTTCTTTCTCTGCCACTCTCTCTCAATCTTCTACATCTGCTTCTGTATCTGATTCTCCTGCTTCTGCTACCCCTGTTTTCACAACCCTCACTCTCACTACTTCTGGTTTTGTCATCTCTACTTTCATTATCAGCTCTTCCTGTTTCAAGAAGATGTTGCATAGACTTAATGAATTATGTTTCTCAGTATGTACACTCCTGCTCTTCTTACTGACTCTTAGAACAATTTATTATATAAAGACTGTATATAATATAACAATCTGAAGCTCAGTTGCAAATGCTGATTATTACATTCATTTTAAATATTTATGATGAGACAATTATTTATTCATTTCAGAGAATCACTCTCTCTCTCAACAGTATTAAAATTGTAAGTCTTTTTCTTTTTCATCTTTTCTTTCTGACACTGATTTTTCTATTCTTAGAGAAAATTGTTATGAGTTTTACTGTGTATAAAGTCATGATATTCACAGATATCAAGAAGCTTTTCATAACTGTAAAGTTTAATATTGCAGAGACATTTACTCTGATGAATTTCTTCAGAATGATAGATCTGTATCAGCCTATTCTCTAGTGTCTGTCATCTGACTTTGTGATGCAGATGAAAGATATTCATGTTTTCAGAAATAGAAATACAGATGTCATACTCTTTTACACTTACAGATGTGAGGCTTGTACATCTTATCTGAAATATTATTATGAAAATGAGTCATTCACATGCTGCATTCTGCTTTCTGCATTCTTTCATGTCTCTCTCTCTCTTTCTGAGAAGTCTCATGCATGTTATAATTGCACATACAACTCTAAGACCAGTGAGTATTCATTCAGTAACTGTTCTTATCTCTGATTTTGCAATTTTTATACACTAATAATGATTCTTAGTTACTTCAGTATCAGAGATCATTCTAATCAAAGATGATAACACTGCTGAGACTACTCTCTCTCATTCTCAAGCTTCTTCTGTCACTTTCTCTCTCTTTTCTGTGAGAAAGGTTGTGCGCACATCAGATTATAAGTATTCAGTCTCAGATAGCTTCTGTTATTCATCTGATTCTGTGTCTCTCTCTTTCATTTCTTCTATCTTCATTCTCTCTTTCTTGACTTCTGATTCTGTGAGTCTCATGCTCTTCTTCAATTTCTCTACACATATATGTACACATTTCTATATTAGCATTTCAGTCAATCTTGTCATAAATGACATTAATGTTGTATGCAGAGTGATAGAGAAATCAGAGACATACACAGCATTGTTGCAAGAGCAGCTTGCAGTTCTCAAATTTCTTGCAGATCTTGAGTTTTGAGATTTTCTTTGTTTTTGATGTTTTTCAGATGATGTGGTGTTGGAAATAGATTAAATATGTGATATATGAAAATGAATAAGATGTGTATAATAACATTTATCTTTTGCAGCTGACTCTTACAGTTGATGATCAATTCATTATCTCTTTTCTTACACTTTTTCTTTATCTGCTAGTCACTACTCTTACACAACCTCTATATAATACAGTGTTCAGTGACTAGATTCAGCAGCTTCCATCTTTTATAATTCTGTCTCACACATTATACTGTCTCTCTTCACTTACTCAGACCACTATAGCAAACAGCTCATTGAAACTAATCTCACTCAATTTCTGAGCATTCTCAGAGATTGAGATGGCTTGATCTCATGCATCTGTGAATGTTTCAGATAGTTCATTCTCTGTGATCTCTGTGATTGAACTGGTGTACACAGTTGAATTCAACTCTGAATTTCTTTTTCTTCTGTAATCTGATTCATGTGCAAGTCTGCTGCTTTGAGATCACTCTTTACTGCATTGCATCTGCTGTCTGCAGCATGTTATTATACAACTAGCTGCAGTCTCATCACTTATTAAAGTGTGATATTCATCTGATTTCTTCATTACTTCTCATTCTTTCCTTATAATCATGAAAAGATCAGAATAAGTGAGATCATCTAGTTTATAAGTATCTATGATTTCTCTTACTTCACAAGACTTTTCAATTGTAAGTCTCTTCTTTTTCAACACTGATAATAGTGCTGTAAATGATTATAATCTGCTCAGGTCTTGCATCTTTACTTTCATAAGTCATGAATTATTGATTAAGTTGTATAAGACCTGTCCCTCTGATTCTTTCAATGTGTACATTCTCAGAGAATGTGATTTGAGTATTTTATATGACTCAAACCACCTAGATTGAAACTTCTCAGAATTCTCATTATGTATGAGAACTCATATTCTCATCTTGAGACTTGATTTCTTAACTAGTGAGTCTCATATTCTTTTTGATTGAATTGCTCAGTTCAGGAGTAACTCATTAGCTTTTACATGTGTGTGACTGATCTCTTTCAATCTTGGTTCTGTGTCTGTAACTGTTGTGTCTGTAACTACTACTACTGTGTCTGTAACTGCTGTTTTCTTTCTCATCTTTTTCAAAGCATTCTTCAGAATGCGCAGATGCAATCCATACAACAGATAGAATGATAAATGCTTGAAGACTGCATGCTGCTGAATTTGCATGATTAATAGTATCTAACTGAGATATTCATCTCATAATCTTATAGGCTTGCTCACTAGATATTTTATCAGCATGTTGCTCAAGATTTCATTCAAGTGTTTCATCTTCTCATTTATCTGCAGATGATATGACATTGTTCTATGATATCTTGTCTGTAACTGACTCATGAAATACCTCATCACTTCTTCTATGAGATTTGCACTGTTATCAGTTAGAATCTTATACAGTATTTCATAGTTGACATAGATCTCATCATGTAGAAACTTCATCATCATCTTCTCTGTCATCTCTGAAACTGCTTTCATGACTGATCAGTCAGTAGTGTAATCAATAGCAGTGATTATTCATCAGTTTTCATTTGACATTCACAGTAATATGTCTATGAGATTCATCTCTCATTATTTGAACAGTTGTATTATATACTTCATCTGATATTATACTTTCTTATATTCTAATCCTTTCTTAAATTCTTTCACAACCTAATAATTCAGACACTTGTAAGCATACATCTGAATGTTCTCAGTCATGCTTGATCAGTATACTCTTAATTTGAGTACACTTATGAGTTTAGAGCTTTCTAAGTGACTGAATTTCTTATACATGTGAGTTATCAAGTTGTGTCTAAATAAAGATTCTAGATAGGAAGCTTCTGTGTATTCTAGATTACAGTAAAGTATAACATTGTTTTTCAATTTTCTCAGCTTGAAGTTTAAAAGCATCTCTTCTACTACTCTTATAAAACACTTATTATCTGATATCTTATCATTCTTTAAGTAAGAGATTATAATGTTCACTTATTCTGATTTCTTGCATTCTCTCAGTGTGTTTAATGTGAATGTCTCTTGTGCCTGATTCACAGAATTCTCACTTATGAAATCAGATCTGTGACTGATTGCATCAGATATTACAGTGTTCAATTCCTTTCAGTATTTGATATGAAGATTGTATACTTGAAACTCTGAGATTCAACATGCTAAGCATTTGAAAGGTTTTATTATTAATTATAGATAGATAAGACTTTTATAATCTATGATCATCATTGTTATATACTTGTTATTAATATATTTATTCTATAATATCAGTATATGCTTGATCACTAGCAATTTCTTTTTATATACTGAGTAATTGAGCTCAGTGCTTCATAGTTTTCTACTATCATATATCACTGAGTGCAGCTTGCTGTTCTTACTCATCTGTAGAAGAATGTCTCTGATAGCTCATTTAAATGTATCTGTTTTAATGTAGAAAGGTTTATTATAATCTGATTGAATAAGTACTGAAAATATTATTATATGTTCTCTTAGTGTGAGAAAAGCCTCTTCATACATAGTATTTCAGATGATTGAATAAAACTTCTTCTTTCACAGATT
Source organism: Blastomyces gilchristii SLH14081 (assembly GCF_000003855.2). Classification (NCBI taxonomy): domain Eukaryota; kingdom Fungi; phylum Ascomycota; class Eurotiomycetes; order Onygenales; family Ajellomycetaceae; genus Blastomyces; species Blastomyces gilchristii. The sequence continues at coordinate 1,213,291 of NW_003101678.1, forward strand.
TGTATTTATTTCTCTTAAGAGATCTGAGAGTGATGTAGATATTTATGTGAAATTCTTGATAAATCTGTGATAGTATAAGATCAATTCAAGGAACTGTTATACATGATGTACATTTCTCAGTCATGATTAATTTACTATGATATTCAATTTCTCTGAAATGAGATGTATACAGTCATCACTTATTACATATTCTATAAACTTTAACTCTTCTATTTTAAACACACACTTGATTGATTTAGCATAGAGCTTATACTCTGTCAGAGTTGTAAGCACTTCATTGAGATGCTTCAGATATTCATTATATGAGTTTGAAAAGACTAGAATATCATCAAGATATATAAGATATAAGATTTCATTCTGTTTATAAAGAATTATATTTATCATTGTTTAAAAGATGATGAATACATTTATCAGACTGAATAACATTATCAGAAATTCAAACTTTTCTTATTACATATTAAATATGATTCACAGAACTGACAGTTTATCTACACAGATCTACTAGTATTCTGAGAGAAGATTAATCTTTGATAGATATCAGGTGTTTTCAACTGTATTCAACTATTGTTGAATTTATAACAGTGAATATTTATTCTTGATTATAAGCTTGTTAAGTGCTCAATAATTGATACATATTTATCACTTCTTATTCATTCTTTTCACAAATAGAACTGGAAAGTCTTACATACTTGATAAGAGTTATATAAGATTATGTTCTAGAAGATCTGTGATCTGACACTTCTATTCTTTAAGATATATTTGTGATAGAGAGTATGCATTCTGATTAACTGATTTTGCATTCTCTGTGTTAATCTCATGTATAAATCCTCATTTCAGTGATAATTCTGATGAAAGATCTGTTCAGAAGATCTTTTTATACTTCTTCAGAAGCTTCTTCATACACTTATTCTCTTATATATCTTTTATCTTGATTTTCTTTACTTCTGAATTCTGTATGATATACAGAATGCTTTTAAATGAGATCTTGTGAATTATTCTCTTTACTTATTAATGTATAAGCAGATTTAACTCTTCTATATCAGAGATATGAAATGTTCTTCTTATATTAGTTAATAGAATTGTATAAATTATTTTCTTTCTATCAGTTAACTATATATAGTATGTACATTATTGAATCTGCAGATTGAATCTTTGAAATTAATTAAGTCTGAGAATAAGATTGTATTTCATGTTCTGCAGCTCTTATACTTAAATATAACAAGATCATTCTTTGAAGTGTAAGAGAACTCTTACTCTTATAGATAATATTAAATATTAATTATTAGATAATCTTATATATCAGAGATTCTTTACTCAGTGAATCTCTTTCAATCTTTAAATTATATAATTATTAATATATTATGTAGAAGCTTCTATATCTGCTAAGACTTTTACAGTCATCTCTCAATTCTTATTCAAGTATCTCTTATATATTAATATTTCAGATCTCAAGATATTGAGATGAGTATTTACTTCATTATTCTTATCTGTATTTTATTCAGAAGTCTGCTTCTTCTTTATATTCACAGAATTCAGAGAATCATCTAATACAGACATCTCTTTCACTTTGAAGACTTTTTATAGAATATCAGTGAGTATCTCTGAGCTTACTGATTCTGCTAGTTTTTTATCTCTCTTACTTCTCTTAACTGTGCACACTGAGTGTAATCTTTTATATCATGATTTTGACATTTACAGTTGAAGCAAGCTTAATACTTACAATATCAAGATTTTCACTCAGAGAATTTCTTTTTCAGAGAATTCAATGCTTTAGTAATAATATTCAGATCTAGATTCATTGTATTCAGATGTATAACTTATATTATAGAAGTCTGATTACTTATTCTTCACTGAGACATACTCAATTATAGTATTTTCTGTCATAATTGACTTACTTATTTCTGTATAATGAGAATATTGTATGCTTTCTTCACTGTATCTGACTGTAAGATTAAGTATTTTCATTTCACTCTCAACTCAGATATAAGATTATGAATGAAGATCTGTAAACAGAAAGCTTTAAAAGCTCTTTATTTAATATAAAATAGTATAAGCTGAAGTGTGTGAAGTATGATATAAGATTACTCACTTATCTATACTTAGTGAAGTATTTGTAATACTTATCTTATACATTCACTTTCTCAAAGTTGTGTAAGATTCATTTGAAAAACTCATTTCATATTTATAAAAATAAATATCACTCTAAGTCTGTAAGATTTATCTTTTCATCAGTTATTTATAATAACTTTACTTTTTTATATAGAAACATAGCAGATCTTAAGACTTGTTAAAATTTCATTAACTATCTATCTATAAGTTTATATTTAATTCAATAATATAATTATATCTGACTTAGTCAGCTGATTACAGCATTATTTTTTTAATTATTATTGAAGCTTAATAGCTTCAGCAGATCTCTTAGCTTAATATATTTCATACTTAAATTCTCATTCTATACAGTAATCTCTGATAATGTATACACTTCTGAAGAGATTATAAACAATTATAATAGAATCTTCAGATTTAATATAGTTATCTATCTATATAAATATTTAATCTTCTACTACAGATCTAAGATCTGATTTTCTCTATTCTTATTAATAATGATAATTACATCAGCAAAGCTCTTTATAGTGAATGCTTGATTCACAGTAAATGTTAATTATTATTTAACTTCTGTCTCAGTCTGTCACTATGTACACAAGATCTTGATCTTGTTTAGAATTCTTGTATATATACAGAGCTTCAATTTCAGTTCAGCAGTCTTAGCTACTTTTCTTACTACTTTAAGTAAACTCTCTGAGAGATTCTGCATATCTTTCAGTTCAGATAGTAGAGAAGAGTGTTATTTATATTAACTAGAAGAGATATTCATTTCAGTGATTTCTCATTAATTATATAATATCTATTATTATATTACTGTATTGTTATATCACTATATTATTATATAATTTCTATTATTATTGTATAACTTCAGTGATAATCACTTCTCTCTTTTTATTCTTCTTTTAAGTAGAGAGTAAACTTCTTTGAATCTTATTCACTACTCTCATCTTCTTTCTTACATCTCATCTGTTCATATCTCATACATGGTATTTGTCTGAATGTGAAGTTTTCTCTTAATAAGTGAAGCAGTATTAATCAGATACTCTTTCACTCATCACTTTTTATACACTATCTTTTGAGACATTCTAGAACCACACTGGCATGATAACTACAAATCACTTTGTAGACAGAATTATCATGTTCTGAAGAAGCCTGCACTTCTTATCAGTTTTTAGACATGCTATCAGATGTGATTCAAAGATTGATTGAGCCAGTGTATGATTACAGGTGTACACTGGCTTCTTATATATCATATGCTAAATTAATTAGCAGCCGCTATGGCCCCTTTACACTCGTAAGCAAGTTCAGAAGCGGCCGTGTTATTATCCGACGGTCGTACGTTCTTCCGAACCACATCTTGAAGGATAACATTGTTGTGTTGTGTTGTAATCTAACTACGCGAGTTACACTAAATGAATAGGTTGGGGTGGCACGTGACTAGGGTAGGTGTAGTAATCACCAACAAATTATGTTATCCACGAGGTCTGCTTACATAACGAGGTCGAGTGGCGCTTTTAGCGAGGTTGACTTTTTCTGTACGCCTTAGAGCGCCTGCTGTATTCCCTTGAGGAGATTATTCCTGCATTTTTATTTATTTCCACTGCTTTGTATCCTTGTGATTGTACTCTTTTAGATACCTTGCACACTGCTGCACAAAAGATAAAATCTGGCTGGGTAGTTTTTCCAATCTTCGTGGCTTGCACATTGTCATCCTTCAATCAATCCATGAAATTCTTTGATGTCTGGTCAAAATGCGAGAACTCCAGCCAATAACCTCTTAGTTATTTAATATATTAATCTGCCTTTCAGGCTGAAAACTCAATTAAGAGAAGTTTCAATTCTATGTAGAAATTGATTGCGGAGGTCCGTAGAGTTAGAGTAAATAAATTACATAAAATACATAAAATACACTAAAACATCATATTACTCCTGATCTCTCATATTAATCAATCATATGAAAGTACTGCGTAATTAATATACTAACAGACACACTAAAAAAAAAGAACACGCTAATCGTGCCCCGCCTCATGACTTTCTTTTTCTTTTTCTTTTCTTTTTCTTTTTCCTCATTTTTGCTAGGGCCAGGGTCAAGTGTCTTACGCTGCGTACGACTCTTGCCCCAGCCTCCGCCCAGCGCCAGAGCCAATAGTGGGCATGATAGCCAAAGGCAAAGCACTCGCCAATCGCGCCACGCCGGACAGAGGTTTGCTTTTTGTTGTTGATGTTTGAAAGGCTATTTTGAGCCGTTCAACGGTGAGCAGAGTTGGATCCACGGAGCGTCGGAATCCGTACAGAGTTCTGCGAGGTAGTAGTAGCAACATGGAAGAAGAAGATATCTCGGGGACGGGCAGGATATATTGGTTACGATCGGGAACCCAAACGTCTGCGAACCTTAAGAAGCCCACTTCTTGATCCGTTTCCATGTTACCGATGAACTTAATCTATGTGTTTTATGCGTATACAGACTAGTAGGTGTGGCGGGAACCCACCTGCGATGAACAAGAAGGAAAAAAAAAAGAAAAAAAAATGGGTCTTGGGATGTCTCAACTCCCGAGTCGTCGAGTCCAAGTTAACAGTCAATTGGCAGTCTTGTCGGAGGGATGGAGCAGTGAAGCAGGGGTGGTTGTTTCGTTGGCATGACTGTTGTCTGTCTGTCTGATCAGCCGTGGAGAAGAATGAATGTTTGCAGGGATGAAAGCCGGTTGGCTGCTGGTAGTTGCATGGCTGGTTCAACTTGATTGTGATATTTGTGATATTAGTATGGAGAAGAAAGGACGGAGGAGGTTGGGAGGAGGGGCAGTACTAAAATAATACGCTGCGTAGTGGAGGCTGGAGAGGACAGAAGAACTGGAGCCACTGACTGTTATTGGAGATTATGCTTGACCCAGGCCCGAGGCCGCAGCAGGACGCACAGCAGCGGCAGATGTTGTCAGGGAAAGAGAGGGCGGCGGGTCTTTACCGTCGTCGCCCGTCGTCACTGGCTGCAGCTCTCCTTCTCTGTTAGCTCCCCCGCCGCTGCTGTTTTTATATATTATATCTAGCTCCTGTCCCCTCTTTCTCCTCCTCCCTCCCTCCTCTCCATTCTCCATTCTCCATTCCACTTACCATTGTTTCTTGTTTATCCTCAATCTAACATCTGATACACCCCCCTTTTCATACACACTACGTCGTCCATCCTCGTACCAGCTGCTGTGCTAAGGTGGGCTGTTGCTGTTTCTCCCACTAGCTACAGACTGTACCGCTTCTCAACATGAAGCTCTCCTCGGGCTCAGTGGCCGCTCTGGCCATGTCCCTGTTCTCGGGTTCCAGCTTGGTGGCGGCCCAGACTTGGACTGCCTGTAATCCCATGCAAAAGAGTAAATTCTTAAACACCAGGCCCCCTAATTCTGAACCTGTTTTTTTGTTTGATAGATTGAATTAATTCGTTACTTACCTATTTTGTATCTACAGCTTGCCCTCCAAATCCTGCTCTCGGGGGAACTGCAGACTTCGAGTTTCACACCGCCTCTGCGCGATTCGACATCCTCGGGGGATCCCCATCGTATGGCGCAGACGGGGCTTCTTTGGCCGTAGCCAAGCAGGGCGACTCGCCCACCCTCATCTCGAAATTCTACATCATGTTTGGCCATGTTGAGTTCGTCATCAAAGCCGCTTCGGGCAGAGGCATTGTCAGCAGTGCTGTCTTGCAATCCGACACCCTGGACGAAGTTGACTGGGAATGGCTTGGTGTGGACAACGGCAGGGTGCAGACCAACTACTTCGGAAAGAACCAACAAGGCACCTTTGACCGTGGCCAATTCCACAGTAATCCAGGCAACCAGAATGGCTATCATACTTACTCGATCGACTGGGACAGCCAGCGGATTCTCTGGCAGATTGATGGTAGCACTGTCCGCACCCTTACCGCTGCAGAGGCTGGCGCTTCGTACCCGCAGACCCCTATGCAAGTTAAGGCTGGTGTGTGGGCTGGTGGTGACCCTACCAACCCCCCTGGAACTATCGGTATGTAATCCCCCCACACAATATCATATATGTGCTAAAGTACATTACTAACATGAACTGATTCTTTTTTCTGCCCTTTCAGAATGGGCTGGTGGTCCAACTGATTACAGCGCTGGTCCTTATGTCATGGGACTCAAGTCCATTGCCGTGACTGACTATTCTACCGGGACTGAATACCGGTACACTGACACAAGTGGCAATTGGGGCTCTATTGAAGCCGTTGGTGGTAAAGTTAATGGCCGTGGAACCCCTGGATCAGGCCAACAGGTAGAGTCTTCAATTCCCCCTGCTGAAGCCACCCGGCCCCCTCCTACCAAAGGTATAATACATCCAAGCGGGTATCCTTGGGTCCCATCTACCACGCACAAACCTAAAAGTACACCCTCAATAACCTCGTATCCAGGGCTCCCCAGTGACTGGATAGTCACCGACTCTGGGAGAGCCTCAACGCCGTCCACGGCTTCTGTGAGTGAGCATTCCCCTTTGCCTTTCGTTATATACGTATACATATACATGTATAACAGTCTCTGTTGTGAGTTCGTATTTTCTAATGTGGCCCGTCTTCATCTTCCTCCTTCTCAGAGAACATCCCAGCCTACTTCGCAGTCGTCGCCTTCATCTTCGGCCTCTTCTTCCGCTCGTGGCCCTGAATCGTCCCCTTCTATCACAGCAACTGGCTTTGTCACCTCACCCACTGTCACCCCTTCACCCAGTGCCACGGATTCAGCCGGCGCCACCGTTGCTCCTGGAACGGGTGCAGCCAATGGCAATTTCCATATGTCATATGGGGTCGCTGCCATGTGTGCCTTGATTGGCGCAGTGGTCGCCTTCTAATAGCGAAGGACATTCCCATTGAACAGTGTCAGCCCCTTCAGAATGAAGTTGAGTGACAGATGACTTGGACCATTTCAGCGGAAACGAAGAGATGATTATATTTATCAATATATTTCAAGACACGACGATCATGACTAAGCTTGGGGATGTTAATAGGCGCCTGGTATGGCGAAGCGGCTTTGTTAAGGAAAATAATTTCTTTGGACAACCTAACCTTTTCTTTTGCATGTGGTTTTTCTTCTCAACACAGAATTAATAGCTTAAAGCTTTGGTTTCTATGTTTTGTTTGGGTTTTGTATGGTTTTTTTGTTTGGGTGGTTTGTTGGGTTCGGTTCTGGGCTGGCTTTTGATGATGTTCATTCTTTCATTTGTATTAGATGGGGCCAGGATGCACATAACAACTAACCCCTTTTGCACTTTACACGTATACATAGACGGTGCTCGATATAGATAATACAGATTTCATTAATGATGAGAAGAACGTTCCTTCATAACTTTCTGCTGCATTGCTTGGACTGGGGTGGGGGTACGAGTGATGAGTAACCTTAACTTGCTTAATAGGATATGTATGGATAGCATAGCTCATCCCAGGGATGATATCGCGGGTCATCCAAAAAAGTGGACATCGGAAGGTGATGAGAGAGGGACATGGAGCTGGTTCGTTCTCAGCATTTAATTAATAAAGAGCTAGGACAATATAAAATAGTGAATGTAGCCTGTAGTACAAAAATAAATAAATAAATAAAAATAAGAGAGAGAGAGAGAGAGAAGAGACAATTGGAGAAAAAAGTATAGAAGAGTTGTGTCAGTGTCATAATACGGAAAAGGGCCACATTCCACCTTCATCACGAGTCGATCCTAACCACCCCCTTTCCCCTTTTTTTTTTCTTTCCCCTTCAAACTTAAACAACAACTACTACTACTACCACCTACCCCTCTAACAATGCGACCAACACCTTCTCATAATCCCCACTCGTCTCCTTCTCCACAACATCCACAAGACTCTTATCAAACCGCCGCCTATACGCCGCCTTCACCTCCCCAACCCGTCCCCGCTGCCAATGCAACTTCACCACCCGCGCAATCAGCAGCGAATCCCTCGTCCCCATCCCCTTCATGCACTTGTACAGCAACCACGCATCCAGCGCTGCCGCATCCAGCGCCCCGCGCACAATATGCAGTGCACTATACCGCAATCCCTTCCTGTCCGCCCGCGCCCAGATGGCTTTCACCTTCTTTTCGAAGGTGAGGGTTCCGTCCCGGAAGGCCGGGCGGGTGGAGAGGGCCGCCGCGACGGCGCGGAGGTGGTTGTCGCTGCGGGTTGCGAGGAGCTGGATGAGATCGTTCTCGTGGGAGCCTGGGTCGATGTTTTTGGGGGCTGAGTCGAGCTTGGCCGCGTCGGCTTCGATTAGGGCGTGGTCGAGCGGTTGGGATTCCTCCATGCGCTCGGCTTTGAGGGTCTGGGTGAATAAGGAGAGGTGGGGCCCGCGGAGGTCCGGGCAGTTGCTTAGCCGGGTGCTAAGGTTGGTTTTGTAAGTGTCATGGAAGGCGGTTTTGAGGGCTGTTATGTCTGCATTTGTGCGGCGGAGGAGGACGTCATTGAGGAGGATTGAGGGGGAGGTTGAGCTGGAGGCTGCGCCGCTGGATATGCCGGTGGCCTGCAGGGCGTTGTGGAGGTATACTATGTCATTTTTCAGTGGCCCGCGGACAAGGGTGAGGAGGGTGTCACCAAAGTCACGTTTTACTTTGTCCGCGATGACATCTTCAAGGTTCTTGCCAATGTTGTGCCGGTAGGTTTTGCACAGGAGTGTCATCTGGGCAGCATCAGGTTTGGAGAGGACTTGGATTAGTTTGGCTTCATCAGTGTTGAAGCTGCTCAATGCCTTTTTGAGCTTGCGCGCTTCTTCGCTCATGTCACCTGTGGCAATGTGGGATGCATCATAGCCCAGGGAGGGGAGGGCTTTGGTTGGAGCTCCGGCTGGTGCGCTGTATCCAGGTTGCAGTGGGTAGCTCCCTGGGTATCCCGCTGCGGGCGGATACTGACCAGCAGCCGGCTGAGGAGGGTACTGTCCTGGCGGATGAGCACCGTATGGCTGTTGCTGGAGAGGGGCATATGGCTGTGGTTGTCCTCCGGGAGGCAGTGCTTGGCCCGGTGCCACCTGGCCGGGTGCACCAGGGGGATACTGTCCCAGCGGTGGGTAGTAGCCCGCCTGAGGAGGATATTGGGCTTGCGGTAGATAATATCCCTGCGGAGGATATTGCCCCTGGGGAGGATACTGTCCCTGAGTACCATGAGGAGGGGCTTGACTGTAAGGTGGATAGCCATAGCCAGGCTGCTGCTGAGGGGCGGCTAAGTGGTTTATGATAGAATAAACGTAAGCGCGTGTTTCTTATGCGGTTACAAAAGTATTGCATTTATGATTTGGGTATATATTTGCTTCCAAGGCTAATTTTTTCATTCTCATCCATTCTGCTTGGATATGAGGAGCCTTGGGCTGGTGGATTGCTTAAAGAAAGAACAGGAATAAAAGTAACTACACACGTGCGGGCGGGTTCTGCTGCTGCTGCTGCTGCGATGGATCCATCTTAATCTTCTCTTCTCACAACAAATAACTAGAAGAGGAGTGATGTTGTTGCAGCAGATGGGTAAAGGGGGACGGACGGGTATATCAAGTTTTCGCTATCGGAAATGGCAACAGATGAGCGCGAATAGAATCAGAGGTTAAAGAACTGCGCTGCGAAAACAAAATTTGCTCGGGAAAGGGAATTATGGTTTTATAAAACAAAAATGAGAAGAAATAATGGGCATCCAGGAGTGAGGGTACGAAGGAGCTGAAATAGCTTCCCCCCCCCCCCCCCCCCTTGGGCGCAGATATATAAAACGAGAACTATCTTTGTTCTCCCACCCCTGCAAAATGCGCCCGGTCCATTCCCATCCTCTATTTTCCAAAATGCCTACCCTTCGCTCGTCAGGAGCAACCTAACCTGAACCTCTTAGGGAGTGACAAACCCCTCTTTCTCGCATTCTCAGTCCGCACAGCCCCTGGCCAATGATTGGAGGTGAGGGGAGGGAACTTGGAGGGGTAAGAGTTCAGCCACTGCTCGCATCAAACAAGCCAACTGGGCCCTTTCAGCCACATAACCGGGCTAGGCTCAACAGTCCGGAGGGCGGAATTTTGAGTTCTACGCTTGTGAAGGTGGGACAAGGCTGGGTTTTTACTTTTTCAGCTTGATCTTGCCAACGCGGACAAGACAAGGAGAAACTATGTAGTTACAGCAGCAGTCTATACGGAGTAGTGACAAATGAGTCGAATGGGCAGATCCGAGCTCGTTGGCAAAAGAATGTTCCCCCTGACTGTCCAAGTGAAATTTGGCTTCCACTGCGCGGCACTCCAACCAATCAGAAATTGTGGCGGATGTATTACTTGTGAAAACAGAGTTTTCAGTGAGTGTGACCCAGTGTAACTGTAATATCACTATTATCTCTCTCTATTTAAAATGTTTTTGTAGCACACAAGCCTTGATGTGTTAATTATTATAGAGCTAGTCCACATTAAGAAACAGCAATTCTACAGGTGAACTGCAATATAGTAGAATTGAATATTTTCATCATTATTATCATTCTTCTGTGTAAATCATCAATTTAATTACTCTGTAATAATTAATTTTTTTTAAAAAAAAACACAACATCTACACAGTCTTTAAGCTATCTAATTATCTTTGATGAATTCAGCAGTTATTTCTAAGAGATATTAAACATGGTTTAATTTTCTCTGAAAAGAGATGTTTTTTCAGTGCAGATATTCAATCTCAACTTCTTTAATATTGAGTAACTTAATACTATTATCTCTAATCTGATGTTTGATGAGATGAGCTGAGGCTGTAACAGCAGCAGTAGATTGTTTATAAGAAGAGAGATTCTGCTTAATAACTGCAGCAGGCTTTTTTTTCTTCTTCTTCTTCTCTTTTTTATTTATCTCTGTCTTCTTCTTCATCTTCTGCTTCATCTCTGTCTTTTTCGCCTTCTTCTTCTTCTCTTTCTTCTTCTTCTTGAAGTTGATAGTTTGATGCTTAATTATATATCAGTTTATATAAGAGGTCTACGCCGAATAGATTGATATGATACATATAGATCTTATAATACAAAAGTGAAAAACATTAAAGAAGGAAAAAAGAGAAAGTGCAGGAATCAGTGATCAGAGTAGATATTTATACATGTACGCGGTGAAGCTTTATATGTGGTGAAGCTTCAGAGCGGAAGAATAGAGATTCTGTGAGTTTTTCAGCTGAGAATCGGCGACCGAGAATCGGAGCTTTTGGCAGGAATCTATGGAGTGTAATGAAATAGTCTATATGATATGATTGATTAGAGGCAGCCCGCCACAGTTTATTACTAATTTGCACTTGAATTCATAATATAGATTAGACTGACCGCCGGAACCATGAATTTCATGTTTAATCTCATTCAGTCTGGTCTCATACATTTCTTGATGTGAATCTCACTGAGACTAATTATTAAAGAAACATATAAAGTGACTACTTATCAGATCTCAAAATGAAATCATGACTTAGAAAAAATAAGAAAGTGATTTCATTTAATCTCATTTAATCTTATTCTTAGTATAAAGTCACTATTTTTAGATTTTTTAAGATTTTTTTTAGACTATGTTTAATTTTTTAAAAAGTAATACTTTTTAATAATACTTAAATAAGATTTAAAGTCATTTAAAGCAATAAAAAGAATTTAAATTGAGAAGTGAAAATTATAATCTTATTTGAAAAATATAATAAGAGTAGATAGTAAGTCTTACTGAGACAGTATAAGACTACTATTTAATCTTAAAATCATGTAATGAGATTAATTAAGTTGATAATAAGATCATTAAATATTCTGATTCTGGTTTCAGACACGGTCACACGGTCAGTCTACTCACACGCCTTGATTTCTCATATCAAGGTGCTATCAGATGGCCGCATTAATCATTTGACCACTAAGGCACTTTAAATACAGTGATTGCAAGATTTTTTTACAGTTATTCTCTGTAAATATAATTCGGAAAAACATGTAGTTGAATAATAACATAGCTGCTTCTGAATATACTTCTAAATGTAAGAGACTCTAGTAGTCTTACTAATTATTTATCTTATATATAAGAAGCTGATGTATATTTACAATTCTATATTAACTTAAGCAATCTTTGAATCACATCTGATAGCATGTTTAAAAACTAGTGAGAAGTATAAGCTTCTCAGAGACATAATAATTCTATTTACTAAGTAATTTATAGTTATTATATCAGAGTGATTTTAAACATCTTAAAATAGAAGTATAGAAAAGAGTAATAAATAAAAAAGTATTTAATTAATACTACTTTACTTGATTGAGAGAAAACTTCATACTCTGATAAATATTACATATATGAATATAATGAGATAAAAAAAGAGAAAAAAGATAATAAATACTGATTTAAAAAAGTGTACTCTCTACTCAGAAGAATAAAAAAAAGATAATTATTATTAAAAATATATAAAAATAATATAAATTATATAATTAAAAACAGTATATAATGAATGAAAAATCTTCTAAAATGAATATTTTTTGTATTTAATATAAATAACACTTTTTTCTCTTATTTAAATTAAAGAGTATATAAAATCTCTCAGAAGATTTATTTAAAATAGTAAAAAAAGTTAATTAAAACTGCAGAATCAGAAATAAAACTTTATGTATATATAAGAATTTTAAATGAAATTGTAATGAGTCAACGCTGAAAAGACCGGCATTAGATATAGAACTTATATAATAAAAATACAAAACATTAGAGAAGGAAAAGAGAGAAGATGTAAGAGTATAATCAGAGTGAATATTTATACATGTATAAGATAAAGCTCTGAGATGAGAGAATAGAAGCTCTGTGAGTTTTCAGCTGAGAATTAGTAACTAAGAATCAGAGCTTTCAGTAGAAATCTATGAAGTGTAATGAAATAATCTATTAATTAAGTGTAGTCTACTACATTAGTCTCTCTCTTTCTGAAAGTAAGCTTTAAGTGATAGAGCTGTGAGTATGTAGTTTTCATCAGTTGAGAGCTGCTGTTTCAGATAGTACAGAGTCTGAAGTTCAGATTAAATAATTATAACTAACTTATTTTACAAAATATTATCAGTCACAGCTGCAGAGTCTTTTATTAAGAATATCTTCAATCTCTTATTCAAGTTCATTATCTTCTTCTATGATTTCTGGTGATTATCAGTCAGAAGTCAGTTAAGAAGAGAATGAGTTAGTAGCAGTGTAGCAGAGTAAGCTTATATGAAAGATATTATAAATCTCTGATAAAGTATTAAGATAATAGTTATAACTGACTAGAACTTCTATTACTTTGTATTTAGTATGATAATAGTTCAGTGTATAAAATAAGTGTGTGATTTGTATATTTTTAAGATTCAATTATACATGATCTTCTATCTTATATTACTCAGCAGAGTCTTATCAGACATTGACTTAATTCTCTTAATGTTATTTAATACTTATTATGAAGACTTCTGCTCAGTTATAGATATCTCAGAGCTTTATTACTATATTATCTGTGATCTGAATTAAGCTGTAAGAGTTCAGTGTGAACTGTATAATCTCTAGAAGATTCAACATCTTTATGTAATAATTATATGTAAGAAAAGTGAACTATCTAAAGAGAGAGAATATAAACAGTATTTAAAGAAGATCTCTACAATTAATATAAAAGACTCTATTCTGATTTACTCAGATAACTGAAAAAATGAGAGTTTGAATAGATTAGATGCAGACATTGCTTATACTGAAGATAATATTAATTTTATCTCAGATTTCTGAAATTTAGTCTGTAAATCTGAAGTCTTTGATACTGAACTATTTACAATAGTAAAAGCTTTCAAACTTATGGAGATAAAATCTCATAAAAGAGAAAATAGTTTGAAAGAGATATGAATATTCTCTGATAGTCAAGCTGCTTTAAAAAGACTTAGAAATAGTCAGATTCATAATAATCAAATGAATGTTGAACTGATTTTAAATTCTGTTATGAAAATTCAAAAGAGAAGTGTCAGGTCACGTGATCTGGCTTACTAATCCTTTCATCATATAACTTTTCACAAGCTAGCAACCTTTCAATCACACAAGCTTTACATCTTTCACAGGTTATGAGACCTGTTTTGTGCAAAATCACTGCCAATTCAGAATTCCTTGTTAATATAATCATTATTTTAACTACTGCTTCATTCGATATGCTCATCAGAAGTTAAAATTGTCTTACTCTATCAGTATTAAGATCTTGTTAATCAATAATACTACTGCTTGCTTAAAAAAAAGACTTGCAGAAAATGCATCACATTATAAAAAAGCAAGAAAAAGAGAATAATATTGACAAGAATTCAATAAAATGAACATCAAGATGGCAGATTCAACATGATCCCGCTCATACACATATTCATAATCTCATATTCAACTCACTGATTCAGTTGATGATGATGATTCTTCACACTTATACTTTGTCAGTGAACATTCTTCTAAAGTATTTGAAAGCTTTATTAATGAACACTCTGAAACACTCTCTCAATTTAAGAGTAGCAGGTTTGAAAATGAGACTTCATGAATACAAAGACTCAAGAATGAATCTCAAAGCTCAAACACAGTGTTCAAACTGTCAAAGATATGAACACTTTGCAATCTCTTGTTTTAGAGACTCAAAATGTGCATTCTGTGCCAGAGATCACAAAACTAGTGAGCATAAATGTGAAATATGCTCAAAAAGAGATGAAATATGTCAACATACTCTGCTTAAATGATCTAATTGCAAAGAAAAACATGCATCTAGCTCAAAAGAATGTATGTTTACTTCAAGAACTCAAAAGAACTGAAGAAAAGATAAAGCTCAAAACAAATCTAGAACTGAAGAGAATAGTCAAGCCAGTAAACTCACAACTGTAAGCTTAAAAAGAAGAAACTCTCAACTATCTAAATCTTCAAACTTCAATTCTTTAGCTAAATGTAAATAGAATTTGAACTCTCAAACTTCTGTTAAGATTAGAGAATTAAGAAATGACTCTGATGATAAACTAGATATAATGTAAGCAGTTGAGATTTCTACTTTTCAGAATAGTTATAATCTACTATCTTATAATAGTGATTAGATTCTACTCTACTCTCTTTTAGTATGAATATACAATAAAAACAATAAAAAAAGTTTAAAAACTCTTCAAAAATCACATTTATTCAAAATAATGTAAATAGAAATTCAAACTGTATTTATTCTTATCTTCAAATTGTATTTGAATAAAAAGTTAATTTTATACTACTTCAGAAGCCGAATTTTAATGCTGAGTAAAAGTATAGTATTTCTCATTCAAGCTACTACTACTTTCTATCTCAAAAGTCTGAGATAAAGTCAAGAGTAGTGATCTATGAAAGAAAGAGATCAAGATATTAATTTAATCTAAGATTTGATATCATGTCTGACTCTGATATTCTGGTGAGTGATATTATAGATAAAGAGAATGAGTTTAATACTATACAGCTTATAAATATTTATAATGAAAAGTTATTGAAGAAAAATAACAATATCTGAACAATTAATAGAGAATTTCTGAATATAACTTCATTAAGAAACTCTATAATTGCAGGAGATTTCAATACACATCATCTCTGATGAAATTCAGAATGCAAAAGAGCAGTAAGAGCTGATAATCTGATTGAATAAATCTTTGAACATTTAATAGATTTAGTTAACAAGTCTGATCAACAAACATTCTTTAGAAAAGATATGAAACAGAAATCTATTATAGATCTAATCTTCATATCATAAAATCTAATGAAAAAAAGACTTGTAAACTGATTTATTGATTCAAATAAGACATCAGAATCAGATTATAAGATTATTCAATTTAATATTGAACTGAGTGAAGAATAAATGAGTGAAAATACTCTTCTCTCTAATTAGTTTAACTTTGAAAAAGCTGATTGAAAGGCAGTTGAAGAAAGTATAAAACTGTTAAAATTTAAAAGACAGAGTGAGTTGTATTGAAATTCTGATCAAGATATCTCAGATGAAATACTTAAGAATAAAGTGAAGCTCATTACATCTATTATTCTAATAAGTGTTAAATATAATATTTCAAAGAGAAAGTCTTCTGAGTATTTAAAATCTTAATAAAATGAGAATATTATATCTAAAAGAAAACAATTAGCTACTGCTAGAAGAGATTGAAAGAATGATGTAATTTCTGATAAAGAGTTCAAAGCTGTCAGAAATGAATATTTTTCAGATATTAAAAGAGCTAAAACAGACTGCTGAAATAAATTTCTTAAAGAAGTATAAGAAAAGAAAGTTTTTAAAGCCTTTAACTATACTAAAACAAGAAGTGTAGTAAAACTTTCAGTCTTAGAATATGAGTTTCAGAATGAATTATATACAGTAAACTCTTTTAAGAAAAAATATCAAGCTTTTATAAGAACTCTCTTTCAAAACTTATTAGATTCAGATTCAGAGAAAGAGAATATATCACTTCTTAACTATATTAATAAAAATGACTGAGAATGACCTGATTATTATTATTATTATTATTCTTTCATTATACTCATATGCAAGCGGAGCTTATGATGAGTCCTTGCGTGATGTTAAATACAGATCAAGTGTTGATTATACAGGAGGAAATACAGGTGTTGAGATCACACCAAGATAACAAGAACATAGGAAAATACAAAGAAGTGACAATTAGATACATGCAATAATAACTTCCCAGCCCAGAAACATAGAGTGATTCATTGAAGCAATTTGTACACCTCTGTATTTATTAGAAACCTGAGGTGCTTGAGTTCTGGATTTAATGTATCCCCTGCGGGTTTCGAACCCACATGCCTTGGTTTCCCACGCCGAGGCGCTACCGGGTGGCCGCATTAACCATTCGGCCACCGGGGCGAGAATGACCTGATCTTATATAAGATAAATTAGAGTCAGCTATCTTCTCAAGTTCAGTTAAAACTGCTGCAGGGTCTGATTCAATTAATCACTTGATTATTCAAAATATATACTTCTACATAAAAAATGAATATTTTATGCTCTTTTTCAATCTCTTGAGAAGATGAATATCATTCTGAATGCAGAAGAGAAGTCACTGAAGTGATTCTTATAAAAATCTAATAGAAAATCTTCAAATTCTAAGTTATATAGAGTAATATCTCTATTGACCTGTCTAGAGAAGGTTTTAGAAAAGATAATAGCTACTTAACTATCTTTTATAAGCTCTATTAGTAATTCTCTTTTATTTAGTGAATAAATGAGAGATAGAAAACAATGTTCTGCAATTAACACTGTTCTCTCAGTTGTTCATGATATTCAAATAGCAAAGTATGCCTCAGTGGCCGAATGGTTAATGCGGCCACCCGGTAGCGCCTTGGTGTGGGAAACCAAGGCGCGTGGGTTCGAAACCGCAGGGGATACATTAAATCCAGAACTCAAGCACCTCAGGTTTCTAATAAATACAGAGGTGTACAAATCACTTCAATGAATTACTCTATGTTCCTGGGCTGAGAAATTATTATTGTATGTAATATAATTGTCACTTCTTTGTATTTTTCTATGTTCTTGTTATCTTGGCATGATCTCAACACCTGTATTTCCTCCTGTATAATCAACACTTGATCTGTATTTAACATCACACAAGGACTCATTATAAGCTCCGCTTGCATATGAGTATAATGAAAGAATAATAATAATAATAATAATAATAATAATAAATAGCAAAGTATGAAGATCTGGTCTCAACTGCAGTTTTTATTAATATAAAAGAAGTATTTAATCTTGTTTCAAAGTTAAAGTTAATTCAGACTTTGAAGATGTTAAAACTGTCACTTTCTCTAATAAAATAAGTTAACTGTTTTATATCTAAAAGAATCATACAACTTTTCTTTAATGAAATGAAATAAGACAAGACTGAGATAAAAATAGAAGTATTATAAGAATCTTTAATCTCACTCATGTTATTTGCAATATACACTGCATATCTATTCAAAAAGAGAAATATGAGAATAGTGTAATCTCTGAGTTATATGAATGATATTGATCTAGTCTACAGGTCAAAAACTATTAAAGAGAATTTGAAAGTGATTAAAAAAGCTGTAAAGAAAATCTTTGTTAGAGCAGATATTAATCAAATTTAATTTAATATGAATAAAACTGAGTTAATTCATTTCATTTCTAAATTCAATGAGAAAGAACTATCTCTAACTCTTTTAAATAGAGAGATTAAACCCAGTGTAAATATTAAATGATTAGAAGTATGATTAAACTTCAAGTTGAATTTTAAATATCACATTTAACAAAGAACTCTCAAGGCAGAAAGACTATTAAACAATATAATCAGACTATCAAATATAGAGAGAGGTCTATTCTTTCAGACTATGAGACAGTTATATATAGTCTGTATTATCTCAGTAGCTGATTATGAAGTTCAAGTTTGATGAAATAATCAGAAGAATTTCACTGAACTCTTTCAAAGTCTGTAAAACAGAGCTCTGAGAAGAATTCTGAGAGTATTCAAATCATCTTCTATTAAAGCAATGAAAATTGAAGCTTCAATTCTCTCTTCTGCTATTAGATTTGAAAAGACCTGTATGAACTATGCTCTAAGAGTTATAAAGATGAGCTTAAATTATATAATCAGAGAAAGAGTCTCTTCTTCATTTCTATTAATTAACTCTGGAAATGAACTGGATTAGAACAGATTTCTTGATTGAAATGAAAATAATTCTTCAAAGAAAATGCCTTCTCAACTGTACAGACTATACTCACTGATCAAAAATCAATTTTCTTCTTTAAATGTTGAAAAAGTTGATTATGAAAAGATATCTCTCTAGAGAGAAAAGCTTGAATCTCTTATAAACTTGTAAATAAGTGAACTACTTAAGAAGAAAGAATATCAATAGCATTTGAAGAGAATTTTCACAATCAATATAGAAGACTCTATTCTGATTTATTCAGATGACTTTAAAAATGAGAATTTGAATAGATTAGATGCAGGCATTGCTTATACTGAAGATAATATTAATTTTATCTCAGATTTCTGAAATTTAGACTGTGAATCTGAAGTCTTTGATGCTGAACTACTTGTAATAGTGAAAGCTTTCAAACTCATTGAAATACAATCTTATAAAAGAGAAAATAGTTTGAAAGAGATATGAATATTCTCTGATAGTTAAGCTGCTTTAAAAAGACCTAGAAATAGTCAGATTTATAATGATCAAATGAATCTTGAACTGATCTTAAACTCTGTTTTGAAAATTTAAAAGAGAAGAATATCAAAGCTGATAATTCATCTGCACTGAATTCCTGCTTATATGAATATTTATGACAATGAATTGGCTGATTCAGCTGTAAAAAAGAGTTCAGAATTAAGCAGATCTATTCAAAAAATTATATTCTAGTCTTTTATAAAGAGAAAAATAAAAGAATCTTATTTAGATAAGTGAAATGAAAGCTAGCAGAAACAAAAGAAGAGTATACATTATTCAAGATTTGAAACAAAACTCAAGTGAAAATCTTGTTCAATTAAATATAAAAAGAAAATATTCTCATTTATAATACAGCTGAAACTAGAACATAGCTATTTCAAATCTTATATACAAAGATTTGATGATAGATTTGATTCAATAGAATGCTCATTCTGTAATACAAATAAGAATTCTGAGTATATTATATGCACTCTGCATTATACAATAGTCTCAGAGTCAGATTGAAAGAGAAGTATGATTTAAATTAATTAAATATGAGATTCTTATTCTCAACTGAGACAGGAATTAAATACTTAATAGACTTTCTATCAGAAACTCAAGTAGCTACAAGAAAATGGCTAAATTCAGAAATATCTGAATATGAAGAGGAGGAAATCAATCAGATATTGTCTGTTAAAACAGCTATATACTATCTTTTAATAATTTGTTTTGTTACAGTCTCTCTTTACTTTATTCTTTTCTTTCAATTTCTTTCTATCTATCTATTTAATGTGTCTATCTTTAAGACTGTGTTCTCTTTTCTTTTGTCATGATATTGTCAAATGATTTCAAAGTATCAAAAGATGTTAAATTACTGCAATTTGTAAACAGTTTTTGTATTCTAAGCTGGAATTTTCTGATTTTGCATATCTGAAATTGATGAATGTATAATAGTTAACTTTACAGATATAGGAAAAACCCCGAGAACTAAAAGTTCTCAGATAGATGTCATAGTCTCTGACTGCATACATCTATAATTGAAGAATAATAATAATAATAACTCTCTCAATTTGAAGCTGGTTTGAATACAGCTTCTGACACAGTCAGGCCGGCCCTCCGATCTACTTGACAGCTTGATACTGATTCTCATGATGAGAATAATGAACACTCAGATATCTACTATTCAGATGAGACAATATCAGATTAACAGATAAAACATCTTAAAATGACATTTGAGATGAAGAAGAAGAAGTGAAGAGTTCTAGAACTTGAATTATAACTGAAAAAACTCTGTTAACAGAGATTCTCATTCTCTACAGATTGATTACAGAATGTTAACAATCATTCTGTTATTATCTCCTCAGCCTGTACAGTCATATGAAATTCTAATCTCAGTGAAAGGTTGAAATTCAACCTTTATAAACTGAATAGCTGTGTTGACAAGGCAATCTCTCAATTCAAGAAAGATATCAAGAATACTATGAGGTCAAACAGTTCAACTGACACATTCAATTACATTATATGAAGCATCTTTATGAAATTGAAACTGGTTAATGCACAGTGTTGATATATAATAGAGAAATGACAGACTCAGAATCCTCTATAAAGAGATAATGAATGAGTATCATTCTGAGACATCAGAAATCAGTGACTCTACATATTCATCTTGAACTCTCTGAGTGCAGCTGTCAAATCACATTTCTCTAAATATGATGAAAATCAGATCGCTTATACTCTATGAAATGCAATTAAACAGAAATACTCTATCTCAAAAACACAGTTACACTGTGAGACAGTTCTGAAATTCATGTCACTTGATAACATACAGATTATCAATCTACACACATTCTTTGATAAGTTTCAGTTCATTATTATAAAATTGAAGATGTTGAATACTTCTCTCTCAGATGTATAAATATTTGATATCTTCTACTCAGTTCTACTTAACAATTGAAGGAATTATGTTCAGAAGAAGATAGAGAAGATACAAGATTTCAAATTCACAGCTGTAGTATTGAATATTGATCTTCTCATGAAGAAGATCTGTTTGTGACTTGATTCTTCAAAAGATAAAAAGAATCTACAGAATACAGATTCTGCGGCTAACTCTGCTATAATAACAGCTATAACAATTACTACATCTATCAATTCTAACAACAACAATACATTGAATTCGGCCTGTGAAGACTGTAATAAACATGATTATGATAATACTCAAGAGAGCTTCTGAAATCATTGAGAATCAGACAATTCATCTACATGTTTTGAATGAGAGAGATCTCACTTTGATATCTGTTAATTAGTTAATTCTGACAGTGCTTCAGATAATTGAAGAATTTACAATACTGTAAGAATAAAGAAATTCAAAGAAAAGAAGAAAAAGAACAATAGTAAGAGTAAGACTCAACTATTTATTACAGATGAATCAGAGACCTTTCAGATGACAAATCTCACAGAGATTATCAATATACCAGCCTGTTTTATGAAACCTCACAAGAATTCCCTCACTATATGAAATAGTGGCGCTGGATGCCACATAGCAAGTGATAGATCGCGATTTTCAGAGCTTATAGCAATTAACAGTTCAACAGTTCAAGTGACTAATAAGGTCATTCTGAAGGTTCAGAGTGTCAGCACTATGTTCATCTCAGTGAGTGAAAGATTGATAGAATTCAATCATGTATACTACATATCAGAACTATTTGTAAATCTAATCTCTACTGAACTTATAAAGTATCAGAGCTATATTCACTGTGATATACATTATTATTATTATTATTCTTCAATTATAGATGTATGCAGTTAGAGACTATGACATCTACCTGAGAATTAAAAGTTCTCAGGGTTTTTCCTATATCTATAAAGATAACTATCATACATTCATCAATTTCAGATATGCAAAATCAGGAAATTTCAGCTCAGAATACAAAAACTGTTTACAAATTGCAGTGTTTTAACATCTTCTGATACTTTGAAATCATTTGACAATATCATGACAAAAGAAAAGAGAACACAGTCTTAAAGATAGACAGATTAAATAGATAGATAGAAAAGAATAGAAAGGAAAAAATAAAGTAAAATAAAGAGAGACTGTAATGAAACAAATTCTCAAAAGATAGTATATAGCTGTTTTAACAGACTATATCTGATCAATTTCCTTCTCTTCATATTCAGATATTTCTGAATTCAGTCATTTTCTTGTAGCTGCTTCAGTTTCTGATAGAAAGTCTATTAAGTATTTAATTCCTGTCTCAGTTGAGAATAAGAATCTCATATTTAATTGATTTAGATTATACTTCTCTTTCAATCTGACTCTGAGACTATTGTATAATGCACAATGTATTACAATATACTCAGAATTCTCATTTGCATTGCAGAATGAGCATTCTATTGAATCAAATCTATTATCAAATCTTTATATATAAGATTTGAAATAGTCATATTCTAGTTTTAGCTGTATTATAGATGAGAATATTTTCTTTTTACATTTAATTAAACAAGATTTTCACTTGAGTTTTGTTTCAAATCTTGAATAATGTATACTCTTCTTTTGTTTCTGCCAGCTTTCATTTCACTTATCTAAACAAGATTCTTTTATTTTTCTCTTTATAAAAGACCAGAACACAATTTTTTGAATAGATCTGCTTAGTTCTGAACCTTTTTTTGCAGCTGAATCAGTCAATTCATTGCCATGAATATTCATATAAGTAGAAACTTAGTGTAGATGAATTATCAGTTTTGATGTTCTTCTCTTTTGAATTTTTAAAACAGAGTTTAAGATCAGTTCAAGATTCATTTAATCATTATAAATCTGACTATTTCTAAGTCTTTTTAAAGCAGCTTAACTATCAGAGAATATTCATATCTCTTTTAAACTATTTTCTCTTTTATAAGATTTTATTTCAATAAGTTTGAAAGCTTTCATTATTATAAATAGTTCAGTGTCAAAGACTTCAGATTCACAGTCTAGATTTCAGAAATCTGAGATAAAAATAATATTATCTTCAGTATAAGCAATGTCTGTGTCTAATCTATTCAAATTCTCATTTTTTGAGTCATCTGAATAAATCAGAATAGAGTCTTTTATATTGATTATAGAAATTCTCTTCAAATGCTGTTCATACTCTTTCTCTTTAGATAGTTCACTTATTTATAAGTCTATAAGACATTCAAGCTTTTCTCTTCAGAGAGATAACTTCTCATGATCAACTTTTTCAACATTTAAAGAAGAAAATTGACTTTTAATCAGTGAGTATAGTCTGTACAGTTGAGAAGGCATTTTCTTTGAAGAATTATTTTCATTTCAATCAAGAAATCTATTTCAATCTAGTTCATTTCCAGAGTTAATCAGTGAAAATGAAGAAGAGACTCTTTCTCTGATTATATGATTTAAGCTTATCTTTATAACTCTCAGAGCATAGTTCATACAGATCTTTTCAAATCTAATAGCAGAAGAAGGAATTGAAGCTTCACTTTTCATTGCTTTAATAGAAGATGATTTGAATACTTTTAGAATTCTTCTCAAAGCTCTGTTTTACAGACTTTGAAAGAGTTCAGTGAAATTTCCTTGATTATTTCATCAAACTTAAACTTCATAATCAGCTACTGAGATAATACAGACTATATATAACTGTCTCATAGCCTGGAAGAATAGATCTCTCTCTGTATTTGATAGTCTGATAATATTATTCAATAGTCATTCTGTCTTTACAGTTCTTTATTGCATATGATATTTAAAATTTAACTTGAAGTTTAATCATACTTCTAATCATTTAATATTTAAACTGGGTTTAATCTCTCTATTTAAAAGAGTTAGAGATAGTTCTTTCTCATTGAATTTAGAAAAGAAATGAATTAACTTAGTTTTATTTATATTAAATTAAATTTAATTAATATCTGCTCTGACAAAGAGTTTCTTTACAGCTTTTTCAATCACTTTTAAAGTCTCTTTAATAGTTTTTGAGCTGTAGATCAGATCAATATCATCTATATAACTCAGAGATTACATTATTTTCATATTTCTATCTTTGAATAGATATGCAGTGTATATTACAAATAAAATGAGTGAGATTGAAGATTCTTGCAGTACTTCTATTTTTATCTCAGTCTTATCTTATTTCATTTCATCAAAGAAAAGTTATATAATTCTTTTAGATATAAAATAGTTAACTCATTTTATTAGAGAAAGTAGCAGTTTTAACATCTTCAAAGTCTGAATTAACTTTAACTTTGAAACAAGATTAAATACTTCTTTTATATTAATAAAAACTGCAGTTGAGACCAGATCTTCATGCTTTGCTATTTGAATATCATGAATAACTGAGAGAACAGTGTTAATTACAGAACATTATTTTCTATCTCTCATTTATTCACTGAATAAAAGAGAGTTATTAATAGAGCTTATAAAAGATAGTTGAGTAACTATTATCTTTTCTAAAATCTTTTCTAGATAGTTTAATAGAGATATTACTCTATATAACTTAGAAATTGAAGTTTTTCTATTAGATTTTATAAGAATCACTTCAGTGACTTCTCTTCAGCATTCAGAATGATATTCATTTTTCAAGAGATTGAAAAAGAGCTCAAAATACTCATTCTTTAAGTAGAAATATATCTTTTGAATAATTAAGTGATTAATTGAATCAGGTTCTGCAGCAGTTTTAACAGAACTTGAGAAGATAGCTGACTCTAATTCATCTTATGTAAGATCAGATCATTTCCAGTTATTTTCATTAATGTAGTTGAGAAGTAATATATTCTCTTTCTCTGAATCTGAATCTGATAAGTTTTGAAAGAGAATTCTTATAAAAGCTTGACATTTTTTCTCAAAAGAGTTTGCTGTATATAATTCATTCTGAAACTCATATTCTAAGACTGAAAGTTTTGCTACACTTCTTATTTTAGTATAGTTAAAAGCTTTAAAAACTTTCTTTTCTTATACTTCTTCAAGAAATTTATTTCAGCAGTCTGTTTTAGCTCTTTTAATATCTGAAAAATATTCATTTCTGACAGCTTTAAACTCTTTATCAGATATTATATCATTCTTTCAATCTCTTCTGATACTAGCTAATTCTTTTTTTTTAGATGAGATATTCTCATTTCATCAAGGTTTTGAATACTCAGAAGATTTTCTCTTTGAAATATTATCTCTAACACTTGTTAGAATAATAGATGTAATAAGCTTCACTCTATTCTTAAGCATTTCATTTGAGATATCTTGATCAGAATTTCAATATAGCTCACTCTATCTTTCAGTTTTTAACAGTTTTATACTTTCTTCAACTGCTTTTCAATCAGCTTTTTTAAAGTTAAACTGATTAGAGAGAAGAGAGTTTTCACTCATTTATTTTTTACTCAGTTCAATATCAAATTGAATAATCTCATAATCTGATTCTGATGTCTTATTTGAATTAATACATTAGTTTATAAGTCTTTTTTTCATTAAATTTTATGATATAAAGATTAGATCTATAATAGATTTCTGTTTCATATCTTTTCTAAAGAATGTTTGTTAATCAGACTTATTAACTAAATCTATTAAATGCTCAAAAATTCATTCAATCAGATTATCAGCTCTTACTACTCTCTTGTATTCTGAATTTCATCAGCAATAATATGCATTGAAATCTCATGCAATTATAGAGTTTCTTAGTGAAGTGATGTTCAGAAATTCTCTATCAATTATTCAGATATTGTTATTTTTCTTCAATGACTTTTCATTATAGATATTTATAAGCTGTATAGTATTAAACTTATTCTCTTTATCTATAATATCACTCACTAGAATATCAGAGTCAGACATGATATTAAATCTTAGATTAAATTAATATCTTGATCTCTTTCTTTCATAGATTACTACTCTTGACTTTATTTCAGACTTTTGAGATAGAAAGTAGTAGTAGCTTAAATGAGAAATAATATATTTTTGCTCAGCATCAAAATTCAGCTTCTAAAGTAGTATAAAATTAACTTTTTATTCAAATGCAATTTGAAGATAAGAATAAATATAATTTAAGTTTCTATTCATATTATTTTAAATAAATATACTTTTTGAAGAGTTTTTAAACTTTTTTTATTCTTTTAATTGTATATTTATATTAAAAGAGAGTAGAGTAGAATCTAATCACTATTATTAGATAGTAGATTATAACTATTCTGAAAAGTAGAAATCTCAACTGCTTGTATTATATCTAGTTTATTATCAGAGTTATTTCTCAATTCTCTAATCTTAACAGAAGTTTGAGAATTCAAATTGTATTTATATTTAGCTGAAGAATTAAAGTTTGAAGATTTAGATAGTTGAGAGTTTCTTCTTTTTAAGCTTATATTTATGAGTTTACTGACTTAACTATTCTCTTCAGTTCTAGATTTATTTTGAGCTTCATCTTTTCTTCAGTTCTTTTGAGTTCTTGAAGTAAATATACATTCTTTTGAGTTAGATGCATGTTTTTCTTTGCAATTAGAGTATTTAAGTATAGTATATTAATATATTTCCTCTCTTTTTAAGCATGTTTCATATTTATACTCACTAGTTTTATAATCTCTGGCACAGAATACACATTTTGAGTCTCTAAAATAGAAGATTGTAAAGTATTTATATCTTTGACAGTTTGAACACTGTATTTGAGCTTTGAGATTCATTCTTGAGTCTTTGTATTCATGAACTCTCATTTTCAAATCTGTTATTCTTACTTCAGAGATCTTTGACTATTCAAGTGTCTTTATATATACTAGAATAGAGACATTTCTTCTGCTTTATCTGAAC
This sequence comes from Blastomyces gilchristii SLH14081, assembly GCF_000003855.2. NCBI lineage: Eukaryota > Fungi > Ascomycota > Eurotiomycetes > Onygenales > Ajellomycetaceae > Blastomyces > Blastomyces gilchristii. The sequence continues at coordinate 1,240,237 of NW_003101678.1, forward strand.
TTAATTAAATTTAGTCACACAGACTCTTTTCTCAGTTGCATAAAGTTGTATTCTTCTAATTCATTTTTGAGAAGTAGCATTTCTTCTTCACAGTCAAAAATTTCAACTGAAATATTATAAAGAATGAATTTATCTCACTTTTCATCTCTCTCAGATAGAATTGTTGTGTTTAACAAAGATTCTACTGCTGATTTTCAGAGATTCTCATTCTGAATAAGGAATTCTATACTGAATTCAGACATTGTAGTCAGAATGATAAAGTTTTCAAAGAAGAATAACTCAATTGAAGCTATAACTGATTTTTGAATATTAATATCAGTTATTAACTGAGAAAAGAACTACTGATTAATTTCATTTCTGAGTCTGAAAATGAGATTTGAGTTTAGCTTGTTTCTTTATAAGATATTCTGATTTAAGACTTTGAGAATAAGTCTTCTATTTCTGAAGATTTGAAAGTTTTTCTTCTTTTACAATTTTTTCTTTACTTTTCTATAAATAGAAGTATAAGCATTATTCTTCTCAGTTTTCTCAGAATTTTGATCAGATTTTGAGATAGTGAGTTTAGAGACAGTAGATTCAGCTGCTTGAGCATATGTTTTCTTCTGATTCAAAGAAGAAGAAGAAGTAGAAAAAGAGAAAGAAGAGTAAGATGAGAAGTCAGTGATTATACTAGAAATTTTCAATGTTTTTTAAACTGTACTTGAAATTCTAAGTTTGAACTTGATCATCTTCTGTAATTGTCTAGTCTGAGCATGAAGAATTAACAGAATTTCTTCATTTATCTTACTTAGATACTGC
>NW_003101678.1:1241136-1439902 GCF_000003855.2 Blastomyces gilchristii SLH14081
TAGTATTTGAGAAGCATCTTTTTCTACATTAACTGAGTGTATTTTTGAACTCATTATTCTCACTCGATGAAAAGTTGATCAGACTGTTTCAATTGAGATATATATTAAACTCTTTTGAAAAGTTGATCAGACTGTTTCAATTAAGAGGTTTCTAAGTCTGTTTTCAATTGAAAAGTTAATCAGACTGTTTCAAAAGAAGAATAAAAGACTTTTATATATAAAATATCTGATTTTTTTTTCACTAGTTCAGTAACTAGGTTAGATTTTTGAAGAGAATCTAATAAAGTAGAATTGATTTTTAAGATAAATTAATAAAATCTTTACAATCTCTTTCTTGAGATACAGTGAGAAAAAGTATAATATCAATTGATAATAAATCAGATAATATAACAGTTTTTAAGAGAAAAACTGATAAAAAATAAATCAATTTTTTACAGAGAAATTGATTAAAACTATTTAATTTTATTCTAAATTATTCAATTCTTCTCACATAACAAGTATACAACTTGAATCAGTTAATAAAGAGTGTAAAAAAGAATTAAGTATTAATAAAAGCTCTTCAGTCACTGAAAAAGTAATTCTTATTTAAAAGAATATGAAATTATAATAGAAAATAACTCTGTTTTTAATTCTTTGTAAGAATATTATATAAAATCTAGAGAAAAACATCTTACTTTTTCAAGAGAAGTAAAAAACTATTTCTAAGATCTTTTTTTTTTGCATTAACTGCTGTAGAAGAATGAGATAGAAACTGCTAAGATATACACTACTGTATATTCTCTATCAAGACTTTCTCTCTTCAGAGTCTTGATATTATAGAGAATATAAGTCTGTTTCTATATAATAATATAAATATTGTCAGTGAGATATAGAGGAACTGATTATTTATATCTTACAATAGAAGACTTTATCAATGATTATATCAATACAGAGTTAATTCTTAAATTTAATAGAAATCTAGTATTGCTGTTCTCAATCTCTTACAGAATCTATTGAATATTGAGATATTAAAACTAGATTTAATATATCTCACTATGCAGGGATCAAAGACTCAGTCAGATCTTGAAATATACTGAATTTATAGTTATTGATATGCTGTTAACTTATTCTGTTGACTTGTTATCTGCTGATTATGTATCAAATACTGTTGCTGAGATATCTTTTTATATTCTTCTGTTGAGAATGATCAGATTGAGAGAGGTAGTATAAGAGTGAGACTTGATATTAATGTCTAGATACACTGTAGACAGACTGCAGAGATTACACTTCAGAAGTGTCTGTTGATTATGTGCTTAATATTATTATCAAGATATCTTTTTGTATTTTTCTACTGAGAATGAGCCAGATTGAGAAGAGTGATACAAGGGTGAAACTTAGTGTTAATGTTTTGAAACATTAAAGATGAATAGAGTTTTCATGAAGATTACTTCTCAGATATCTTCACAATTACAGATTAAGAATCTTCTCAAATCAAGAATATTGATGCATATGACTAGATCTCTTCACCTTACAATTTGTATGATAATTTGGCCCAGGATTGTGATGTGATAGGGGAGAATAAGGGATAATCCCACACAGGAGTTTCAAACAATGTCTGGTTCATGTTTGGCTGAATAACTTCACCATTATATGGAGTATGCAGTCAGTGATGGGGTCAAAATGCTTGTATAATTGAGGGCTTTTTGATGGATCTATTGGCGGGTTCTTATTCGAAAAATCAAGCGAGTTCGTGGTGAAATAAGTGATGTAATATACTGTGATATACAAGTTAATGCTGAAAGCTACTTCAAGTTTCTATCATCTATTAACAGTGATATCTTGGTGGCCACACTTACAACCGCTCCACCACGAACTCGCTCGATTTTTCGAATAAGAACCCGCCGATAGATCCATCAAAAAGCCCTCGATCATACAAGCATTTTGACCCCATCACTGACCGCATACCCCGTGTGGTGGTGAAGTTATCCAGCCAAATGTGAACCAGACATCGTTTAAAACTCCTGTGTGGGATTATCCCTCATTCTCCCCTACCACACCACAACCCCGGGCCAAATTGCCATATAAATTGTAAGATGAAGAGACCTAGCCATATACATCAATCTTCTTGATTTTGAAAGATCTCTGATCTGGAGTTGTGAAGATATCTGAGAAGTGATCTCTGTGAAAACCCTGTTCATCTTTGATGTTTCAAAACATCAATACCAAGTCTCACCCTTGTACCGCCCTTTCTAATCTGGCCCATCCCCAGCAGAAAAATACAAAAAGATACCTCAGTGATAATATCAAGCACATAATCAACAGCCACTTCTGAAGTGCAATCTCTGCAGTCTGTCTTCAGTGTATCTAGACATCAATGTCAAGTCTCACCCTTGTACCACTTCTCTCAATCTGGCTCATCTCTGACAGAAAAGTACAAAAAGATACCTTAGCAACTGTACTCAATACATAATCAGCAGACACAACAACTATAAAATCAGTATATCTCAAGGTCTGACTGAGCCTTTAATCCCTGCACAGTGAGATATATTAAATCTAGTTTTAATATCTCAATATTCAATAGATTCTGCAAGAAATTGAGAACAGCAATACTAGATTTCTATTGAATTTGAGAATTAACTCTATATAGATATAATCATTGACAAAGTCTTCTATTTTGAGATATAAATAACCAGTTCCTCTACATCTCACTGATAATATTTATATTATTATATAGAAACAGACTTATATTCTCTATAATATTAAGACTCTGAAGAGAGAAAGTCTTGATAGAGAATATATAGTAGTGCATATCTTAGCAGTTTCTATCTCATTCTTCTGCAGCAGTTAATGCAAAAAAAAAAGATCTTAGAAATAGTTTTTTACTTCTCTTAAAAAAGTAAGATATTTTTCTCTGAATTTTATACAATATTCTTACAAAGAATAAAAAACAGAGCTATTTTCTATTATAATTTCATATTCTTTTAAGTAAGAATTACTTTTTCAGTGACTGAAGAGCTTTTATTAATACTTAATTCTTTTTTACACTTTTTATTAACTGATTTGAGTTGCATACTTATTGTGTGAGAAGAATTGAATGATTTAGAATAAAATTGAATAGTTTTAATCAATTTCTCTGTAAAAAATTAATTTATTTTTTATCAGTTTTTCTCTCAAAAACTGTCATATTATCTAATTTATTATTAATTGATATCATACTCTTTCTCACTGTATTTCAAGAAAGAGATTGTAAAGATTTTATTGATTTATCTTAAAAATCAATTTTAGTTTATTAGATTCTCTTCAAAAATCTAATCTAGTTACTGAACTAGTGTGAAAAAAATCAGGTGTTTTATACACAAAAGTCTGTTATTCTTCTTTTGAAACAATCTGACCAACTTTTCAATTGAAAACAGACTTAGAAATATCTTAAGTGAAACAGTCTGATCAACTTTTCATTGAGTGAGAACAATGAGTTCAAAAATACACTCAGTTGATGTGGAAAAAGATGCTTTCTCAAATGCTATTTCTGAGATTGAAATTCTGAAGAGAAGAAAGAAAGAAGAAATAGAAAAACAACAAGTTCTTGAAATACAGAAACTTGAAAAAGTAAGCAAGATTCTTGAAAAGCAGTGTCTGAGTGAGATGAATGAAGAAGTTCTGTTAATTCTTCATACTTAGACTAGACAACTACAGAAGATGATCAAGTTCAAACTTGAAATCTCAAACACAGTTTAAAAAACATTGAAAATTCCTAGTACAATCACTGACTCTTTATCTTACTCTTCTTCTTTTTTTCCTACTTCTTCTTCTTCTGTGAATCAGAAGAAAACATATGCTCAAGCAGCTGAATCTACTGTCTCTAAATCTGCTGTCTCAAAATCTGCTCAAAATCCTGAGAAAACTGAGAAGAATACTGCTCATATCTCTATTCATAGAAAAGTGAAAAAGAAAATGTAAAAAGAGAAAAACTTTCAAATCTTCAGAAATAGAAGACTTATTCTCAAAGTCTCAAATCAGGACATTCTGCAAAGAAACAAGCTAAACTTAAATCTCATTTTCAGAATCAGAAATGAAATTAATCAGCAGTTCTTTTCTCAGTTAATGACTAATATTACAGTTCAAAAATCAGTTATAGCTTCAATTGACTTATCATTCTTTGAAAACTCTATTATTCTGACTACAATGCCTGAATTCAGTGCTGAATTCCTTATTCAGAATGAGAATCTCTGAAAATCAGTAGTAGAATCTTTGCTAAACACATCAATTCTATCTGAAAGAGATGAAAAGTGAGACAAATTCATTCTTTATAATATTTCAGTTGAAATTTTTGACTGTGAAGAAGGAATACTACTTCTCAAAAATGAATTGAAAGAATATAACTCTATTCAACTGAGAAAGAAGTCTGTATGACTAAATTCAATTGAGTTCAGATAAAGTAGAAGAAATACCTCTGTTCTAGTATATATAAAAACACTTGAACAGTCAAAGATCTCTGAAGTAAGAGTAACAGATTTGAAAATGAGAGTTCATGAATACAAAGACTCAAGAATGAATCTCAAAGCTCAAACACAGTGTTTAAACTGTCAAAGATATGAACACTTTGCAATCTCATGTTTTAAAGACTCAAAATATGCATTCTATGCCAGAGATCACAAAACTAGTCAGTATAAATGTGAAACATGCTTAAAAAGAGATGAAATATATCAACACACTCTGCTTAAGTGCTCTAATTGTAAAGAAAAACATGCATCTAGCTCAAAAGAATGTACATTTGCTTCTAGAACTCAAAAGAACTGGAGAAAAGATAAAGCTCAAAGTCAATCTAGAACTGAAGAGAAGAGTCAAGTCAGTAGACTTACAATTACAAGCTCAAAAAGAAGAAACTCTCAACTATCTAAATCTTCAAACTTCAATTCTTCAGCTAAATGTAAATAGAATTTGAATCCTCAAACATCTGTTAAGATTAGAGAATTGAGAAATGACTCTGATGATAAACTAGATATAATGCAAGCAGTTAAGATTCCTACTTTTCAAAATAGTTATAATCTACTATCTGATGATAGTGACTAGATTCTACTCTATCTCTACTCTCTTTTAGTATGAATATACAATAAAAACAATAAAAAAAGTTTAAAAACTGTTCAAAAATCACATTTATTCAAAATAATGTGAATAGAAACTCAAATTGTATTTATTCTTATCTTCAAATTGTATTTGAATAAAAAGTTGATTTTATACTACTTCAGAAATCAAATTTTGATGCTGAGCAAAATTACATTATTTCTCATTCAAGCTACTACTGCTTTCTATCTCAAAAGTCTGAGATAAAGTCAAGAGTAGTGATCTATGAAAGAAAGAGATCAAGATATCAATTTAATCTAAAATTTAATATTATGTCTGACCCTGATATTCTGGTGAGTGATATTATAGATAAAGAAAATGAGTTTGATACTATACAGCTCATAAATATCTATAATGAAAAGTTATTGAAGAAAAATAATAATATCTGAACAATTGATAGAGAATTTCTGAACATAACTTCATCAAGAAACTCTATAATTATAGAAGATTTCAATACACATCATCTCTGATAGAATTCAGAATACAAGAGAGCAGTGAGAGCTGATAATCTGATTGAATGAATCTTTGAGCATTTAATAGATTTGATTAATAAGTCTGATTAACAAACATTCTTTAGCAAAGATATAAAATAGAAATCTATTATAAATCTAATCTTCATATCACAAAATCTAATGAAAAGAAGACTTGTAAACTGATTTATTAATTCAAATGAGACATCAGAATCAGATCATGAGATTATTCAATTTGATATTAAACTGAGTGAAAAATAAATGAGTGAAAATCCTCTTCTCTCTAATCAGTTTATCTTTGAAAAAGCTGATTAAAAAGCAGTTGAAGAAAGCATAAAACTGTTAAAATCTGAAAGACAGAATGAGCTATATTGAAATTCTGGTCAAGATATCTCAAATGAAATGCTTAAGAATAGAGTGAAGCTTATTACATCTATTATTCTAACAAGTGACAAGTGTTAGAGATAATATTTCAAAGAGAAAATCTTCTGAGTATTCAAAATCTTAGTGAAATGAGAATATCTCATCTAAAAGAAAAGCATTAACTACTGCTAGAAGAGATTGAAAGAATGATGTAATATCTGATAAAGAGTTCAAAGCTGTCAGAAATAAATATTTTTCAGATATTAAAAGAGCTAAAACAGACTGCTGGAATAAATTTCTTGAAGAAGCATAAGAGAAGAAAGTTTTTAAAGCTTTTAACTATACTAAAGCAAGAAGTGTAGCAAAGCTTCCCACCCTTAGAATATGAGTTTCAGAATGAATTATATACAGCAAACTCTTTTAAGGAAAAATGTCAAGCTTTCATGAGAATTCTCTTTCAGAACTCATCAGATTCAGATTCAGATTCAGAGAAAGAGAATATATCACTTCTCAACTACATTGATGAAAATGACTGAGAATGGCCTGATCTTACATAAGATGAATTAGAGTCAGCTATCTTCTCAAGTTCTGTTAAAACTGCTGCAGGGCCTGATTCAATTAATCACTTAATTATTCAAAATACATATTCCTACTTAAAGAATGAATATTTTGAGCTCTTTTTCAATCTCTTGAAAAATGAATATTATTCTGAATGCTGGAGAGAAGCCACTGAAGTGATTCTTACAAAACTTAATAGAAAAACTTCAATTTCTAAGTTATATAGAGTAATATCTCTATTAAACTGTCTAGGAAAGATTTTGAAAAAGATAATAGCTACTTAACTATCTTTTATTAGCTCTATTAATAACTCTCTTTTATTCAGTGAATAAATGAGAGATAGAAAACAATGTTTTGCAATTGACACTGTTCTCTCAGTTATTCATAATATTCAAATAGCAAAGCATGAAGATCTGGTCTCAACTGCAGTTTTTATTGATATAAAAGAAGCATTTGATCATGTTTCAAAGTCAAAGTTAATTCAGACTTTGAAGATGTTAAAAATGCCACTTTCTCTAATAAAATGAGTTAACTGTTTTATATCTAAAAGAATCATACAACTTTTCTTTAATGAAATGAAACAAGACAAGACTGAGATAAAAATAGAAGTACTACAAGAATCTGTAATCTCATCTATTTTATTTACAATATACACTGCATATCTATTCAAAAATAGAAATATGAGAATAGTACAATCTCTGAGTTATATGAATGATATTGATCTAGTCTACAGCTCAAAAACTATCAAAGAGAATTTGAAAGTGATTGAAAAAGCTGCAAAGAAAATCTTTATTAGAGCAGATATCAATCAAATTCAATTTAATATGAATAAAACTGAGTTAATTCATTTCTTTTCTAGATTCAATGAGAAAGAACTATCTCTAACTCTTTTAAAGAGAGAGATTAAACCCAGTGTAAATGTCAAATGATTAGAAGTATGATTAAACTCCAAGTTGAATTTTAAATATCATATTCAACAAAGAACTGTCAAGACAGAAAGACTATTGAACAACATTATCAGACTATCAAATACAGAGAGAGGTCTGTTCTTCCAGACTATAAGACAGTTATATATAGCCTGTATTACATCAGTAGCTGATTATGAAGTTCAAGTTTGATAAAATAATCAAGAGAATTTCACTGAACTCTTTCAAAGTCTGCAAAACAGAGTCTTGAGAAGAATTCTAGAAGCATTCAAATCATCTCCTATTAAAGCAATGAAAATTGAAGCTTCAATTCCTTCTTCTGCTATTAGATTTGAAAAGACCTGTATGAACTATGCACTGAGAGTTATAAAGATGAGCTCAAATCATATAATCAGAGAAAGAGTCTCTTCTTCATTTCTATTAATTAACTCTGGAAATGAACTGGATTGAAATAGATTTCTTGATTGAAATGAAAATAATTCTTCAAAGAAAATGTCTTCTCAACTTTACAGACTATACTTACTGATTAAAAATCATTTTTCTTCTTTAAATGTTGAAAAAGTGAATCATGAGAAGTTATCTCTCTGAAGAGAAAAGCTTGAATCTCTTATAGACTTACAAATAAGTGAACTATCAAAAGAGAAAGAATATGAACAGCATTTGAAGAGAATTTCTACAATCAATATAAAAGACTCTATTCTGATTTATTCAGATGACTCAAAAAATGAGAACCTGAATAGATTAGGCGCAGGCATTGCTTATACTGAAGATAATATCAATTTTATCTCAGATTTCTGAAATCTAGACTGTGAATCTGAAGTCTTTGATGCTGAACTATTTGCAATAGTGAAAGCTTTCAAACTCATAGAAATAAAATCTCATAAAAGAGGAAATAGTTTGAAAGAGGCATGAATATTCTCTGATAGTCAAGCTGCTTTAAAAAGACTTAGAAATAGTCAGATTCATAATGATCAAATGAATCTTGAACTGATCTTAAACTCTGTTTTGAAAATTCAAAAGAGAAGAACATCAAAGCTGATAATTCATCTGCACTGAGTTTCTGCTCATATAAATATACATGACAATGAATTGGCTGATTCAGCTGCAAAAAGACTGCAGAATTAAGCAGATCTATTTAAAAAATTATGTCCTGGTCTTTTATAAAGAGAAAAATAAAAGAATCTTATTTAGACAAGTGAAATGAAAGCTGGCAGAAACAAAAGAAGAGTATACATTATTCAAGATTTGAAACAAAACCCAAGTGGAAATCTTGTTCAATTAAATGTAAAAAGAAAATATTCTCATCTATAATACAGCTGAAACTAGGACATGGCTATTTCAAATCTTATATACAAAGATTTGATGATAGATTTGACTCAATAGAATGCTCATTCTGCAATGCAAATGAGAATCCTGAGTATATTGTAATGCACTGTGCATTATACAATAATCTCAGAGTCAGATTGAAAGAGAAGTATGATCTAAATCAATTAAATATGAGATTCTTATTCTCAACTGAGACAGGAATTAAATACTTAATAGACTTTCTATCAGAAACTCAAGCAGCTATAAGAAAATGGCTAAATTCAGAATTATCTGAATATGAAGAGAGGGAAATCAATCAGATATAGTCTGTTAAAACAGCTATACACTATCTTTTAATAATTTGTTTTGTTACAGTCTCTCTTTACTTTATCTTTTTCTTTCAATTTCTTTCTATCTATCTATTTAATGTGTCTATCTTTAAGACTGTGTTCTCTTTCTCTTTTCCTTTGTCATGGTATTGTCAAATGGTTTCAAAGTATCAGAAGATGTTAAAATACTGCAATTTATAAACAGTTTTTGTATTCTGAGCTGGAATTTTCTGATTTTGCATATCTGAAATTGATGAATGTATAATAGTTAACTTTACAGATATAGGAAAAACCCTGAGAACTAAAAGTTCTCAGGTAGATGTCATAGTCTCTGACTGCATACATCTATAATTGAAGAATAATAATAATAATAATACAGTCATATCTTCTATGCCAATCTGTCTCACAATAATATTTACATTCTATTTAACAGCTTATTGACATTTTATGAGATAATGAATGATTTAATGTATAAAGCAGTGACATATATAACTGTTCTGAAATCAAAGATAATCTCAACAGATTATGATCTGAATGCAGAGTCTTTGAGACCATTCAGCTGCAAGTAGACTGGCCGCCGGGATCATAAATTTCATGTTTAATCTCATTTAGTCTGGTCTCATACATTTTTTGGCGTGAATCCCACTGAGACTAGTCATTAAAAAAAACATGTAAAATGACTATATATCAGATCTTAAAATGAAATCATGACTTGAAAAACATGAGAAAGTGATCTCATTTGGTTTCATTTAGTCTCATTCTTGGGATAAAGTTACTATTTTTAGACATTTTAAGGTTTTTTTTAGACTATTTTTAATTTTTTAAAAAGTAACACTTTTTGATAATACTTAAATGAGATTTAAAGACATTTAAAGCAATAAAAATAATTTAAATTGAGAAGTGAACATCATGATCTCATTTGAAAAATGTGATAAGAGTAGACAGTAAGTCTCACTATGACAGTATGAGACTACTATCTAATGTTAAAACTGTGTAATGAAATCAGTCAATTGATAATAAGACTATCAAAAAATCTGGTTCTGATCTCAGACACGGTCACACAGTCAGTCTAGCTGTAAGAAGATTGAACAGTTAATCAACTTTAAGAATTCAGATACTGATTTCTTTATTATCTTATCTTTATCTCAATTATCTGCAGTTCTTCTGAAACAGCTTCTGATAGATGAGTAATATTGTCAACTTGATTATATCAGTGAAAATAGTATATTAAAAATGATCAGAGACTCATGATTTAATATTATCATTATCAGCTTGAAAAAAAATTATCATTCTATATTACATGTCTTAAGGCTAAACAGAAATGTGCTTTCTACAAGAATTTCACATCATATCATGTCACTCACAAGGCCTTGAAGGTCTGAATGAATATATTTGATAGTGATGAGACTCTTGAGACTGAAAATGATATATCATCTTACGCTAATAAGAAGCTTGCAATAGTAATAACTGATAATGTCACTTATATAAGGTGAATATTTCTATTGAAATGCAAGAATGAGATATTGAGATATCTATGAATCTTCAATCAATTTATCAAGAATCTGCTGAAATGTGACATTGTGATCATTCACTCAGACTGTGAAGAATTGAATTTGAATGCAGTCACAGCATATATACTCAGTGAAGAAATAAAGTGAGAGTCAATTTCTCTTCATACTTCACAGCAAGATGAAGTATCTGAACAATTAATCAGTTTAATTATTGAGAAGTTCTGATCACTATTAATAGATTTCTCTGCTTCTGAAAAAATATGAAATGAGACAGTTATTACAGTCACAGAGCTGCTTAATCTTATGCCAATCTCTACAATATTGTATGAGAGCTCTGAAAACACAAAGTCAATTACATTATATAAGATCTGGCTTGAAGCTCTATCTTCTGCACGCGGCATTTACTGATGAGGTTGCAAAGCATTCTTGAAGATTGTCTTCAAGCCCATCAATAAGATGACGTCCTGTTTCAAAGAGTTGATTTTTGTGAGATATGATGATTTTATCAATTATAGATTGATGAATCTCTTCAATGAGTGTTTATACATATCAAAAGACATCATCTTTCAGAAGAATCTTCATCTTATCAATTCATCAATACTGACTACTTCACACAACTCAAAGGTTCTACTCAATGCGGCCTGTAAAGCGGCTGCAGCGATTTCTTCAGTGATATCAGACCTACTTACTGCAATAATTTCTGCAATGATTTCTGCAATGATTTCTGCAATAATTTCTTCAGTGATTTCTGATTCATCAATTGATGATCTGTTCATTGATGAGAAAATTGAACCTGAGTGTTCATTATTTCTCATACTCACTAATAATTGATGAATTGACTACGATATATCTGTGAGAATATGTACCTTTTTAGTGCAGAATACACTGAACTCTCTGAAACTCACAGTTGAATCTAATAATTCTTTAATATTTACAAGAAATATCACTACAGTGAGAGAAGCTTCAGTGAGAGACAGTCTTGAAGATCTACTTATCAATCTCAAGATCACTGTAATTCTGATCTCAAAAAACCTCACATGCGCTAAAGCTTTCATGAAATGAAAGTATTATTACAAGACCTGCATTAAAGAGGTCAACTGTTGAAAACAGATAGAGGTCTGTCAACTGATAGAGAGAATATTATAAATGAGTGTTCTTCATGATCAATGAGTATTTAATAAAAAGTTCAATAATATAAGTGAGATTATCTGCTATAAGACCTGGTGAGTTGTCTGCAGAAACCATTAACAGAAGAGAGTTAATTACTCAAGAATCTTTGCATCTGTTGTCTCTGCATTTCTCTCACAAGCTCTTATGATGATCTCAGTATCATGAGGATGATATATTCTGCAGATTGATATGATGATCACTTTTTTAAACACTCAACTGCCTGCTGATGAACAGATATATATGAATCAATTCACAGAATTCTGTGAAGATCATAATGATCTTGTGTGTGAGTTGATGCAGAGACTCTACAGTCTTAAGCAAGCAGCACTCTTATGATATGAGAAGCTGTGAAAGATGCTATTACACTCAGACTTTCATATCAGTCTCTATGATACTGAACTATTTATTCATAATGAAAGATAGATCTATATAATTATCTACATCAATAATGTCTGTCTCTACAGCCTGAAAATTAATGATCTGAACTGGGTCAAAGCTGAAATCACTGCTAATTACAAGATCAAGAATGTAGAGAATTTCAACTGCTATCTAGAAATGAAGATTGATAGAGATTCAACTTCATTAATATTGTTTCAACTTCTCTTTGTAAGAAATCTTCTGAAGAAGTTCTTAATAAATGACTGTTATTCTACATTCACTTCTATGAAGAAGAATATTGGTTTCATAAATAATAATGAGAAACTGATTGTATACACAGCAGAATTTATCCTACAGTTCTATCAATTCAGTATCAGATTTCTGCAATATCTAGCATTCAATACACATTCTGATATGAGCTTTGTCACAGAATTCCTTGAACAATTCAGCTCTCAGCCTATATCAAAGAACTGAGCTGTATACAAGTGTACACTCTGATATCTACAGAGTTTAATCAATGAAGATATAATCTATTACAGAGATGCTGAAATTAAACTGATCACTGAAATCATGAATTTCACATTTGATTTCATTTGATCTGATCTCATACATTTCTTGATGTGAATCCCGCTGGGACTAGTTATTAAAAAAACATGCAAAGTGACTATATATCAGATCTTAAAATGAAATCATGACTTGAAAAAAATGAGAAAGTAGTCTCATTTAATCTCATTTAGTTTCATTCTTGGCATAAAGTTACTATTTTTAGACATTTTAAGGTTTTTTTTAGACTATTTTTAATTTTTTAAAAAGTAACACTTTTTAATAATGCTCAAATGAGATTTAAAGTCATTTAAAGTAATAAAAATAATTTAAATTGAGAAGTGAAAATCATGATCTCATTTGAAAAATATGATAAGAGTAGACAGTAAGTCTCACTGAGACAGTATAAGACTACTATCTAATGTTAAAACCGTGTAATAAGATCAGTCGAATTGGTAATGAAACTATCAAAAAATCTGGTTCTGGTCTCAGACACGGTTACACGGTCAGTCTAGCTGAAATTTAACCTGTAGTATATACAGATGCTGATTGAGCTGATAGAGGTTCAGAATCTTGTTCAATCACCAGTTATATTATCTATATAACAGATGACTCTGTTGCATGACGAAGCTGCTGATAAACAGAGATCTTCAAGTCATCAAGAGAGACTGAATATATTGCATTCTCTGAGACTGTATATAAGCTGGTCTATCTCTGTGAGCTTCTAGAAGACACTGAATTCATCTTATTCTATCTTAACAATCTGAATGCTGATGATCATCTCATTCTCATCACAGTTAATAATCTTACTTATACAATTTATACTGATAATAAGTCTGTCATAGAGCTATTCTCTTCTGAAGCAATTTCACACTACTTGAAGTATATAGAGATCTGTTTTCACATTCTTCAGAATCTTATTCACAAGAATAAGATATCTATCTGATATAGATTGGCCGTCGGGACCATGAATTTCACGTTTAGTCCCATTTGGTCTGGTCTCATACATTTCTTGGCGTGAATCCCGCTGGGATTAATCATTAAACAAACATGCAAAGTGACTATATATCAGATCTCAAAATGAAACCATGACTTGAAAAAAATGAGAAAGTGGTCCCATTTGGTCCCATTTAGTCTCATTCTTGGCATAAAGTTACTATTTTTAGACATTTTAAGGTTTCTTTTAGACTATTTTTAATTTTTTAAAAAGTAACGCTTTTTGGTAACACTCAAATGAGATTTAAAGTCATTTAAAGCAATAAAAATAATTTAAATTGAGAAGTGGAAATCATGGTTTCATTTGGAAAATGTGACAAGAGTAGACAGTAAGTCCCACTGGGACAGTATGAGACTACTATCTAATGTTAGAACCGTGTAATGGGATCTGTCAAATTGACAATAAGACTATCAAAAATTCTGATCCTGGTTTCAGACACGGTCACACGGTCAGTCTAATCTGATATATTTCATCTGTCAAGAACACAGTGAATGAGCTTACTAAATCACTTGGAACAATGAAATATATATGATAAAAGGAGAATATAAAGAAGATAGAGAGATAGAGAGATAAAAAAATAATGTATCTTATAACTGATTTTTCATTACTACACATTTTCCAGTCATTTTTTATATCTGTACTTGATTTGAAGGCGAATTTTGTATATAGCATCATGTATAGTTACTCTGATGAGTGAGGGTGTCAGGTCATGTGATCTGGCTTACTAATCCTTTCATCATATAACTTTTCACAAGCTAGTAATGTAATTAATCATCTAACGCTCATTTCCACCTAACACTCGCCTTTGTAAAACAATTACAATCAACTTTAAATGTTAATATCTCAATAAATATTCATTATTTTAATTTTTTAATTTGTAATCTATAAATATCAAGACTTATAGTATAATATAATTTAAAATTATTATAATATAGTTAAAATTGATTAAAGTATAGATTTAATTAGAAAGTAAAATACAGTATAATAAAATATATAATATTTTATTATAAATTAAGAAATATGTATTATATATTATTGAAAATAATAATTCTTATATAAATATATTATAATTTAATAAATATTAAATTATTTTATATAAGAATTCTATATTTTAATTTTTAAGAATTTTTTTATTTTTTTATTATAATTTTTTTTATAAATTACAAGTAAAATATTGAAAACTCTTGGAATTTTAAATTTTGAAAAATAATTTATTAAATATAAATATATTTAAATAATTTAATATAATAATTTATTTAAATTACAATTTTAAAGTATAAATAATACACAGTTATTACAAAAATAGTATTTTAAAATATAAGATTTTATATAAAAATTTAAATAAATCAATAATAAATAAGAATTTCAAGATAAAATTTTACATTGTATTAAAAATATATATAATCTATAAAATATTTAATTTTTATATGAAAATAATTTATATTTATAAATATATTTATAAATATAGACTGTGTATTTTATTTTAAAATAGTATTTTAAAAAGCTTAATAAATTAATAATTATATGTTATTTTCTCATAGAAATTTAATATAATATAATATATATCTATGAATTATTGTTCTGTTTTTTAGAATAGTTTTAAATAAATATTCATTGAGATATGAATATTTGAAGTTGATTGTAATTGATTTACAAAGGCGAGCGTTAGGTGGAAATGAGCGTTAGATGATTGATTACATTAATCTTTCAATCACACAAGCTTTACACCTTTTATAAGAAGAACATCAAAACTGATAATTCATCTGCACTGAGTTTCTGCTTATATGAATATTCATAACAATGAATTGGCTGATTCAGTGGTAAAAAAGAGTTCAGAATTAAGCAGATTTAATCAAAAAACAGTGTTCTGATCTTTTATAAAGAGAAAGATAAAAGAATCTTGTTTAAACAAGTGAAATGAAAGTGAACCACTTCACTATGAACTCACTCAATTGTTTGAATAAGACCCGCTGATAGATCCATCGAAAAGCTCTCAATTATACAAGTATTTTGAGCCCATCACCAACTGCATACCTCATGTAGTGGTGGAGTTATCCAGCCAAACATGAACCAGACATCGTTCAAAACTCCTGTGTGGGATTATCCCCTGTTCACCCCCACCACACCACAACCCCGAGTCAAATTGCCATACAAATTGTAAGATGAAGAGACCTAGCCATATGCATCAATCTTCTTGATTTTGAAAGATCTCTGATCTGTAATTGTGAAGATATCTGAGAAGCAATCTTCATGAAAACCCTGTCTATCTTTGATGTTTCAAAACATCAACGCCAAGTCTCACTCACATATCACTCTTCTCAATCTGGCCCACCTCCGGCAGAAAGATACAAAAAGATACCTCAGTAATAGTAACGTGACTCATCACTCAATGAACTCATCTACTCAACAAACTTCAAAAAGCACTCTATAGAGCTGTTAATTTTCAACCATAGTACAACAATGCAATAAGATATTAATATTATTTATTAAAGATTAAAACTATATGCAGAATACATTATATAAATATATATGATTAATTCAGAGATCAGTTGCTTGGTCTAATAATTCACCTGAAATATGAAACTCATAGTTTTGAAATGATTGAATCAGATTGCAGTGTAGAAGATGTCAGAGAAGAAATATCATTTGATTTCATCAGAAGAGTCTGTGTATAGTACTTATTACTACTTTCAGAAGATTGTATAGAGCTTCTACAATGTTTTAAGCTTACTGTTAATCTTTTTATAGGCCTTTTTAAGATCTCTGTGAATGTCTGCTTTACTAACTGTGCTTTATAAAATTTAACAGCATATTCTTTCTTCTCTTTTTACAGTTGAAGCTTTCATTCATCTCACTGTTACTTCTCTATAAGACATTTAGCTGCAGCTGCAGCTTTAATCTTCTTACAATATTAAGCAGCTTCTAATCATTACTTCTCACATTGTTTCTTTCACTTCATGAGCTCTATCTGCTTTTACTCATGAAGAATCACTCATTGAAGCTTCATATTCTTCTTATATATCTGATCATTGATTTTTGTAGCTTCATTAGCATCTGCTTACTCTCTCACAGTCTGCATCTTGATAAGAGAAAAGAATTGAATAAGTGAGAGATTTGATGAATTAAGTAATCTCATACATTTACTCTGTTTATATCATTTCCTCTTATCATTTAGAGCAGTCTGAAGATTTCTATTCTCTATTAAGAGAATCTCTCTGTTCAGAGCAATATTCTTCTCAGTATGAAGAATTTTTTTAATATCAACTGAAAGTCAGTAATGATGTTGATTTGCCTGCTTTATCAGACCTTGTAAAGCTTATATAGATATAGATGTACACTGCTGAAGCAGTTCTGAGAGTGTAAGTGAATATGATTGAATCTTTTTAAGAATGCAGATAGAATCTATAGAATGTATATTAGTGATTATAAAGATAGATTTGATATTTTCTACAGTTGTAGAGATTTCTCATACAGTATAAAATAATTATTAAAAATCTCACTTTGTGATCTGAATAAAGCTATAGTTAGAATATGTATAGAAATCTAGTTGATCTGAATATATCTTTGCAAGTGAGTCAAATATTTCAACATCTAGTAGCTGTAAATGATGTGTAGAGTGAGAAGAAAAAATAGTAAGTAAAATTCAATTCTGATTTATGTAATCAATGAATGTCATATTTATATAAGATGAATAATCATCTAATATAAGCAGATGATAATGATTTCTTGCTTTTTACTTTGTATGAGAATTAAACACCTATTTCAGCCAGATTAATTTATATTTATTATTACTTTATTCATTTTCTGAAGCAGTAAAGTATGTCTGATTCTTTTTAGAATTAAAATCTTCAAGTCATATATCTTGCATATCTCTTGATTCTCTGTGATAAATAAGTGCAGATGAAATTGTAGTTTCATCTGTATAAATATCAGTAAGTAGAGAAATGAATTCTCTACTGTTATTCTGCACTGCTTTAATTGTATACTTTTATTTAAGAGCTTCTATAGAAATGATTCACTTGAGAGTATAAAGAAGATCAAGAAGAAAGCCTTTTTCATCAAAATTGTAGATATTCTGAGATAGAATATTATACTACTTGATCTTCTCCTGCAACTATTCAATAAAAGTTAGTAAAAAGCTCATAAAATTGTATATGAAAAGAAGTAAAAAAACTGCAATTATAAGAATAAAGAATTATTTAAAATAGTAGCTATTATCTGTCTGTTTTCTCTTTTAATTCAGAGTATGAAGATAGATACTCTTAATCTTTGTTTTATACTGCTTATAAAAGTGAGACACTCAGTTAATTTCTACTTATATCTTAATGATCTCAAATACAAAATTGCACAGTATTTAAGATATCACAGAGAAGTCACAATTGAATAACTGATTAATATGAAATAGAAGATATTGTTCTTCAGTATTTATAAGATTCTGATAGTAAGTTAATGTTATCTCTGTTCTGAAGATCTGTTAACCTTTGAATTACTGTATTAAGATAATATAATTGATTCTGAATTCCTTTGCAACTGCAGCATATTTAGGAATCAATTATTGATTCAATTGAGTGATTGCTTGCTTCATAATCGCTTTGTTGAGTGATATGATAAGTGGTTGAAGTTGAAGAGTTGCAGAGATTCATGGAAAAAATAGCAGTTCATTGAGTGAATGAGTTTGTTGAGTGGTGAGTCACGTTATCAAGTAACGTAATCAATCACTCAACACCTGTCTACACTCAACACCCGCCTCTGTAATTCTATTTCAATCAACTTCAAATATTAATATCTCAATGAATATTCATCAAAAACTATTCTAAAAAATGAATATAGTAATTTGCAGATATATATTATATTATATTAAATTTTTATAAAAAAATAATATATAATTATTAATTTATTAAACTTTTTAAAAGACTATTTTAAAATAAAATACAGAGTATATATTTATAAATATATTAATAAATATTGATTATTTTTATATAAAATTTAAATATAGTATAGAGTATATATATTTCTAATACTATACAAAATTTTATTTTAAAATTCTTATTTATTATTGATTTATTTAGAATTTTATATAAATTTTTATTTTTTAAATACTACTTTTGTAATAACTATGTATTATTTATATTTTAAAACTGTAATTTAAATAAATTAATTATACTAAAGAGCTTAAATATATTTATATTTAATAAATTATTTTTAAAAATTTAAAATTTCAAGAATTTGTAATATTTTACTTGTAATTTATATAAAAATAAAAATTAAAAAATTAAAAAAATTCTTAAAAATTAAAATATATAATTTTTATATAAAATAATATAATATCTATTAAATTATAATATATTTATATAATATTTATAAATTTTAATAATATATAATATTTATTTCTTAATTTATAATTGAATATTGTATATTTTATTTGATTGTATTTTATTTTATAATTAAATCTATATTTTAATCAATTTTAATTATATTATAATAATTTTGAATTATATTATAATATAAATCTTGATATTTATAAATTACAAATTAAAAAGTTAAAATAATGAATATTCATTGAGATATTAACATTTGAAGTTGATTGAAATAGAATTACAGAGGCGGGCGTTGAGTGTAGACAGGCGTTGAGTGGTTGATTACGTTACATAATCAACAGACACATTTAAAAGTGCAATCTCTGTGTCTGTCTCTGATGTATCAAGACATCAACGCTAAGTCTCACTCGTGTATCACCTTATTCAACCTGGCCTATCTTCAGCAGAAAGATACAAAAAGATACCTCATCAACAGTATTCAATACATATTCAGTAAATAATGACAATTATAAAATCAGTATATCTTAAGATCTGACTGAGTCTTTAATCTCTGTACAGTGAGATATATTAAATCTAGTTTTAATATCTTAATATTCAATAGATTCTGCAAGAGACTGAGAACAGCAACACTAGATTTCTATTAAATTTAAGAATTAACTTTATATTGATATAATTATTGACAAAGTCTTCTATTTTAAGATATAAATAATAAGTTCCTTTATATCTCACTGACAATATTTATATTATTATATAGAAACAGATTTATATTCTCTTTAATATCAAGACTCTGAAGAGAGAAAGTCTTGATAGAAAGTAAATAGTAGTGTATATCTTAGCAGTTTCTATCTCATTCTTCTATAGCAGTTAATGCAAAAAAAAAAAAGATCTTATAATTAGTTTTTTACTTCTCTTGAAAAAGTACGATATTTTTCTCTGAGTTTTATACATTATTCTTACAAAGAATTAAAAACAGAGTTATTTTATATCATAATTTCACATTCTTTTAAGTAAGAATTACTTTTTCAGTAGCTAAAGAGCTTTTATTAATACTTAATTCTTTTTTACACTCTTTATTAACTGATTTGAGTTGCACACTTGTTGTGTGAGAAGAATTGAATAATTTAAAATAAAATTGAATAGTTTTAATCAATTTCTCTGTAAAAAATTGCCTCAATGACTGAATGATTAATGCGGTCACCTGGTAGCATCTTGACATGAGAAACCAAGGTGTGTGAGTTTGAAACCCGTAGGGAATACATTAAATCCAGAACTCAAGCACCTCAGGTTTCTAATAAATACAGAGGTGTATAAATTACTTCAATAAATCACTCTATGTTTCTGAGCTAGAAAGTTATTATTATATGTATCTAATTATTACTTCTTTGTATTTTCTATATTCTTGTTATCTTGATATGATCTCAACACCTGTATTTTCTTCTATATAATCAACACTTAGTCTGTATTTAACATCATGCAAGGACTCATCATAAGCTCCGCTTGCATATGATTATTATTATTATTCTTCAATTATAGATGTATGCAGTCAGAGACTATGACATCTACCTGAGAATCTTTAGTTCTCAGGGTTTTTCCTATATCTATAGAGTTAACTATTATACACTTACTAATTTCAGATATGCAAAATCAGAAAATTCCAGCCCAGAATACAAAAACTGTTTACAAATTGCAGTATTTCAACACCTTTTGATACTTTGAAATCATTTGAAAATATCATGACAAAGGAAAACAGAACATAGTCTTAAAGATAGACACATTAAATAGATAGATAGAAAAGAACAGAAAGAAACAAGTACAGTAAAGAGAGACTATAACAAAATAAAATTATTAAAAGATAGTGTATAGCTGTTTTAACAGACTATATCTAATTAATTTCCACCTCTTCATATTCAGATACTTCTGAATTGAGCCATTTTCTTGTAGCTGCTTGAGTTTCTGATAGAAAGTCTATTAAGTATTTAAGTCCTGTCTCAGTTAAGAATAAGAACCTCATATTTAATTGATTTAAATCATACTTCTTCTTTAATCTGACTCTGAGACTATTGTATAATGCACAATGTATTACAATATACTCAGAATTCTCATTTGTATTGTAGAATGAGCACTCTGTTGAATCAAATCTATCATCAAATCTTTGTATATAGAATTTAAAATAACCATGTTCTAGTTTTAGCTGAATTATGAATGAGAATATTTTCTTTTTACATTTAATTGAACAAGATTTTCACTTTGATTTTGTCTCAAATCTTGAATAATGTATGCTCTTCTTTTGTTTCTGTCAGCTTTCATTTCACTTATTTAAACAAGATTCTTTTATCTTTCTCTTTATAAAAGACCAGAACACTGTTTTTTGAATAGATCTGCTTAATTCTGAATCCTTTTTTGCAGCTGAATCAGCCAATTCATTGTCATGAATATTCATATGAGCAGGAACTCAATGCAGATGAATTATCAGTTTAGATGTTCTTCTCTTTTGAATTTTCAAAACAGAGTTTAAAATCAGTTCAAGATTCATTTGATTATTATGAATCTGACTATTTCTAAGTCTTTTTAAAGCAGCTTGACTATCAGAGAATATTCATGCCTCTTTCAAACTATTTCCTCTTTTATGAGATTTTATTTCAATGAGTTTAAAAGCTTTCACTATTGCAAATAGTTCAGCATCAAAGACTTCAGATTCACAGCCTAAATTTCAGAAATCTGAGATAAAATTAATATTATCTTCAGTATAAGCAATGCCTGCACCTAATCTATTCAAATTCTCATTTTTTTGAGTCATCTGAGTAAATCAGAATAGACTCTTTTATATTGATTGTAGAGATCTTCTTCAAATGCTGTTCATATTCTCTCTCTTTAGATAGTTCACTTATTTATAAGTCTATGAGAGATTCCAGCTTTTCTCTTCAGAGAGATATTTTCTCATGATCAATTTTCTCAATATTTAATGAAGAAAATTGATTCTTAATAAGTGAACATAGTCTATACAGTTGAGAGGGCATTTTCTTTAAAGCATTATTCTCATTTCAATCAAGGAATCTATTTCAATTCAGTTCATTTCCTGAGTTAACTGATGAAAATGAAGAAGAGACTCTTTCTCTGATTATATGATTTGAGCTCATCTTTATGACTCTCAGAGTATAATTCATACAGGCCTTTTCAAATTGAATAGCAGAAGATGAAATTGAGGCTTCAATTTCCATTGTGTTAATAGAAGATGATTTGAATGCTCTCAGAATTCTTCTCAAAGCTCTGTTTTATAGACTTTGAAACAGTTCAGTGAAGTTATCTTGATTGTTTCATCAAACTTGAACTTCATAATCAGCTACTGAGATAATACAGGCTATGTATAACTGTCTCATAGCCTGAAAAGATAGACCTCTCTCAGTATTTGATAGTCTGATTATACTATTCAGTAGTCTCTCTGTCTTGATAATTCTTTGTTGAATATGATATTTAAAATTCAACTTGGATTTTAATCATACTTCTAGTCATTTGACATTTAAACAGAGTTTAATCTCTTTATTCAGAAGAGTTAGACTTAGTTCTTTCTCATTAAATCTGAAAAAAAAGTGAATTCACTCATTTTTATTCATATTAAATTGAATTAGATTGATATCTACTCTAACAAAGATTTTCTTTGCTGCTTTCTCAATCACTTCTAAATTCTCTTTGATTGTCTTTGAACTGTAGAGTAGATCAATATCATCTACATAACTTGAAGATCTCACTATTTTCATCTCTCTATTCTTGAATAAATATGCAGTGTATATTGCAAATAAAACAGATGAGATTGAAGATTCTTGTGATACTTCTCTTTTTATCTCAGTTTTATCTTGTTTTCTTCCATCAAAGAATAGTTGTATAATTCTTTTAAACATGAAACAATTAACTCATTTTATTAGAGAAAGTGACAGTTTTAACATCTTCAAAGTTTGAATCATCTTAGACTTTGAAACATGATCAAATGCATCTTTTATATCAATAAAAACTGCAGTTGAGACCAGGTCTTCATGCTTTGTTACTTGAATATCATGAATAACTGAGAGAACAGTGTCAATTACAGAACATTGTTTTCTATCTCTCATTTGTTCATTAAATAGAAGAGAATCACTAATAGAGTGTATAAAAGATAATCTAGTGATTATTATCTTTTCTAGAACTTTTCTTAAACAGTTCAACAGAGATATTACTCTATATGACTTAGAAACTGAAGCTTTTCTATTAGATTTTGCAAGGATTACTTCAGTAGCTTCTCTCCAGCATTCAGAATGATAATCATTTCTTAAGAGATTGAAAAAGAGCTCAAAATATTCATTCTTCAAGTAGGAATATGTGTTTTGAATAATTAAATGATTAATTGAATCAGGCCCTGCAGCAGTTTTAATTGAACTTGAGAATATTACTGACTCTAGTTCATCACATGTAAGCTCAGATCATTCCCAGTTATTTTTATCAATATATTCATGAAATGACATATTCTTCTCTTCTAAATGTGATGACTTTTGAAAGAGAATTCTTATAAAAGCTTGACATTTTTTCTTAAAAGAGTTTGCTGTATACAATTCATTCTGAAATTCATATTCTAAGGTTCAAAACTTTGCTACACTTCTTGTTTTAGTATAGTTGAAGGTTTTAAAAACTTCTTTTTCTTATACTTCTTCAAGAAATTTGTTTCAGTAATCTGTTTTGACTTTTTTAATATCTGAAAAATATTCATTTCAAATAGCTTTGAACTCTTTATCAGATATTAAGTTATTCTTTCACTCTCTCTTAGCAGTGACTAATTGCTTTCTTTTAGAAGTGATATTCTCATTTCATCAAGGTTTGAAATACTCAGAAGACTTTTTCTTTGAAATATTTTCTTCAATACTTGTTAGAAGAATAGATGTAATCAGCTTTACTCTATTCTCAAGTATTTCATTTAAGATATCTTGACTTTGATTCTAATAGAGCTCATTCTATCTTTCAGATTTCAGCTGTTTTACTCTTTCTTCAACTGCTTTTCAATCAGCTTTTTCAAAGTTATACTGATTAGAGAGAAGAGGATTTTCACTTCTTTGTTTTTTACTCAGTTCAATATCAAATTGAATGATCTCATGATCTGATTCTGAGGTTTCATTTGAATTAATAAATCAGTTTATAAGTCTTTTTTCAATTAGATTTTATGATATGAAAGTTAGATCTATAATAGATTTCTGTTTCATGTCTTTTCTAAAGAATGTTTGTTGATCAGACTTGTTAACTAAATCTATTGAATGTTTAAAAGTTCATTTAAGCAGTTTATCTGCTCTTACTGCTCTTGTATACTCTGAGTTTCATCAGAGATGATGTGCATTGAAGTCTTCTACAATTATAGAGTTTTTTAAGAGAGTTATATTCAAAAATCCTCTATTAATTATTCAGATATTGTTGTTTTCTTTCAATGACTTTTCATTATAGATATTTATAAGTTGAATAGTATCAAACTCATTCTCTTTATCTATAATATCACTCACTAGAATATCAGAGTCAGATATAATATCAAATCTCAAATTAAATTAATATCTTGATCTTTTTCTCTTATAGATCACTACTCTTGATTTTATCTCAGATTTTTCAGAAAGAAAGTAGTAATAGCTTGAATAAGAAATGATGTACTTTTGCTCAGTATCAAAGTTTGATTCTTGAAGAAGTACAAAGTCAACTTTTTGTTCAAATACAATCTGAAGACAAGAATAAATATAATTTAAGTTTCTATTCACATTATTTTAAATAAATGTGATTTTTGAAGAGTTTTTAAACTTTTTTTATTGTTTTTGTTGTATATTCATACTAAGAGAGAGTAGAGATAGAGTAAAATCTAATCTCTATCATCAGATAGTAGATTATAACTATTTTAAAAAGTAGGAATCTTAACTGCTTACATTATATCTAGTTTATCATTGGAGTTATTTCTCAATTCTCTAATCTTAACAGAAGTTTGAGAATTC
Organism: Blastomyces gilchristii SLH14081; assembly: GCF_000003855.2. Lineage (NCBI taxonomy): Eukaryota > Fungi > Ascomycota > Eurotiomycetes > Onygenales > Ajellomycetaceae > Blastomyces > Blastomyces gilchristii. The sequence goes on from NW_003101678.1 coordinate 1,266,092, forward strand.
AAATTCTGTTTACACTTAGCTGAAAAATTGAAGTTTGAAGATCTAGATAGTTGAGAATTTCTTCTTTTTAAGCTTACAGTTGTAGATTTACTAGCTTGACTTTTTTCTTCAGTTTTAGATTCACTTTGAGCTTCATCTTTTCTTCAGTTCTTCTGAGTTCTTGAAGCAAATACACATTCTTTTGAGCTAGATGCATGTTTTTCTTTGCAATTGAAGCACTTAAGCAGAGTATATTAACATATTTCATCTCTTTTTAAGCATGTTTCACATTTATACTCACTAGTTTTATGATCTCTAGCACAGAATGCATATTTTGAGTCTCTGAAATAAGAGATTGCAAAGTGTTCATATCTTTGACAGTTTAAACACTGTGTTTGAGCTTTGAGATTCATTCTTGAGTCTTTGTATTCATGAACTCTCATTTTCAAATCTGCTACTCTTACTTCAGAGATTCTTAATTCTTCAAGTGTCTTTGTATATACTAGAACAGAGACATTTCTTCTACTCTGTCTGAACTCAATTGAATTAAGTTATACAGGCTCTTTTCTTAGTTGAATAGAATTATATTCTTTCAATTCATTTTTAAGAAGTAGTATTTCTTTCTCACAGTCAAAGATTTCAACTGAAATATTATGAAGAATGAATTTATCTCACTTTTCATCTCTCTCAGATAGAATTGTTGTGTTTAACAGAGATTCTACTGCTGATTTTCAGAGATTCTCATTCTGAATAAGGAATTCTGCAGTAAATTCAGACATTGTGATCAGAATGATGAAGTTTTCAAAGAAGAATGACTCAATTGAAGCTATAACTGATTTTTGAACTTTAATATCAGTCATTAACTGAGAAAAGAACTGTTGATTGATTTCATTTCTAATTCTGAAAATGAGATTTGAGTTTAGCTTATTTCTCTGTAAGATGTTCTGATTTGAGACTTTGAGAATAAGTCTTCTATTTCTGAAGATTTGAAGATTTTTCTCTTTTTGCATTTTTTTTCTCACTCTTCTATCAATAGAAGTGTGAGCAGTATTCTTCTCAGTTTTCTCAGAATTTTGAGCAGATTTTGAGATAGCAGATTTAGAGACAGCAGGTTTAGAGACAGCAGATTCAGCTGCTTGAGTATATATTTTCTTCTGATTTAAAGAAGGAGAAGAAGAAGTAGAAAAGAAAGAAGAGCAAACTGAAGAGTCAGTGATTGTATTAGGAATTTTCAAAGTTTTTAGAACTGTGTTTGAAATTCTAAGTTTGAACTTGATTACTTTCTGTAGTTGTCTAGCCTGAGTATGAAGAATTAACAGAACTTCTTCATTCATCTTACTCAGACACTGCTTTCTAAGAATTTTACTTACTTTTTCAAGTTTCTGTATTTCAAGAACTTGTTGTTTCTCTATTTCTTCTTTCTTTCTTCTCTTCAGAATTTCAATCTCAGAAATAGTATTTGAGAAAGCATTCTTTTCCACATCAACTAAGTGTACTTTTGAACTTATTGTTCTTACTCAATGAAAAGTTGATCAGACTAATTCAATTGAGATATTTATTAAACTCTTTTGAATTGAAAAGTTAATCAGACTGTTTCAATTAAGAGGTTTCTAAGTCTGTTTTCAATTGAAAAGTTGATCAGACTATTTCAAAAGAAGAATAACAGACTTTTGTGTATAAAATATCTGATTTTTTTCACACTAGTTCAGTAACTAGGTTAGATTTTTGAAGAGAATCTAATAAACTAAAATTGATTTTTAAGATAAATCAATAAAATCTTTATAATCTCTTTCTTGAGATACAGTGAGAAAAAGTATGATATTGTTTAATAATAAATCAGATGATATGACAGTTTTTGAGAGAAAAACTGATAAAAAATAAATCAATTTTTTACAGAGAAATTGATTAAAACTATTCAATTTTATTCTAAATCATTCAATTCTTCTCACACAACAAGTGTGCAACTCAAATCAGTTAATAAAGAGTATAAAAAAGAATTAAGTATTAATGAAAGCTCTTCAGTCACTGAAAAAGTAATTCTTACTTAAAAGAATATGAAATAATGACAGAAAATAACTCTGTTTTTAATTCTTTGTAAGAATATTGTATAAAACTCAGAGAAAACACCTTACTTTTTCAAGAGAAGTAAAAAACTATTTCTAAGATCTTTTTTTTTGCATTAACTGCTGCAGAAGAATGAGATAGAAACTGCTAAGATATACACTACTGTATACTCTCTATCAAGACTTTCCCTCTTCAGAGTCTTGATATTATAGAGAATATAAGTCTGTTTCTATATAATAATGTAAATATTGTCAGTGGGATGTAGAGAAACTGATTATTTATATCTCAAAATAGAAGACTTTGTCAATGATTATATCAATATAGAGTAAATTCTCAAATTCAATAGAAATCTAGTGTTGCTGTTCTCAATTTCTTACAGAATCTATTGAATATTGAGATATTAAAACTAGATTTAATATATCTCACTGTGCAGGAATCAAAGACTCACTCAGAGCTTAAGATATACTGATTTTATAGTTGTTGTGTCTGCTGATTATGTATTGAGTACAGTTACTGAGGTATCTCTTTGCATTTTTCTGCTGGGGATGGGCCAGATCAGGAGGGGTGGTACAAGGGTGGGACTTGATGTTGATGTCTTGGTACACTAAAGACAGAGAGGGTTTTTTGCGGAGGATGCACTTCAGATGTGTCTGTTGACTATGTGCTTGATACTATTGCTGAGGTATCTTTTTGTATTTTTCTGCCGGAGGTGGGCCAGATTGGGAAGGGCGGTACGTGGGTGGGACTTGGCGTTGATGTTTTGGAACATCAAAGATAGACAGGGTTTTCGTGGAAGATGCTTCTCAGATATCTCCACAATTACAGGTCGGGGATCTTCCAAAATCGAGAAGATTGGCGCCTATGGCTAGGTCTCTTCACCTTACAATTTGTATGGCAATTTGGCCCGGGGTTGTGGTGTGATAGGGGAGAATGGGGGATAATCCCACACAGGAGTTTCGAACAACGTCTGGTTCACGTTTGGCTGGATAACTTCACCACCACACGGGTCAAAATGCTCGTATGATCGAGGGCTTTTCGATGGATCTATCGGCGGGTTCTTATTCGAAAAATTGAGCGAGTTCGTGTTGTTTTTGTTGTATATTCATGATCACTGACCTGGCTTGTATATGAGTATAATGAAAAAATAATAATAATAATAATAATCTGTAAAAAATTGACTTATTTTTTGTCAGTTTTTCTCTTAAAAACTGTCATATTATATGATTTATTATTATTTAATATTATACTTTTTCTCACAGTATCTTAAGAAAGAGATTGTAAAGATTTTATTAATTTATCTTAAAAATCAATTTTAGTTTATTAGATTCTCTTTAAAAATCTAATCTAGTTACTGAACTAGTGTGAAAAAAATCAGATATTTTATATATAAAAGTCTTTCATTCTTCTTTTGAAACAGTCTGATCAACTTTTCAATTGAAAATAGACTAATAAATCTCTTAAATTGAAACAGTCTGATCAACTTTTTATTTAAAAATAGATTAATAAATCTCTTAATTGAAACAGTCTGACTAACTTTTCATTGAGTGAGTAAAATGTGTTTAAAAATACTCTCAGTTGATGTGGAAAAAAATGCTTTCTCAGATGCTATTCATGAGATTGAAATTCTGAAGAGAAGAAAGAAGGAAGAAATAGAGAAATAACAAGTTCTTAAAATACAGAAACTTGAAAAAGTAAGTAAAATTCTTGAAAAACAGTGTCTGAGTGAGAAGAATAAAGAAGTTCTATTAATTCTTCATACTTAGACTAGATAACTACAAGAAATAATTAAGTTCAAACTTGGAATTTCAAACACAGTTCAAAAAACATTGAAAACTTCTAGTTATTATTATTATTATTATTATTCTTCAATTATAGATGTATGCAGTCAGAGACTATGATATCTACCTGAGAACTTTTAGTTCTCAGAGTTTTTCCTATATCTATAAAGTCAACTATTATACATTTATCAATTTCAGATATGTAAAATCACAAAATTCCAGCTCAGAATACAAAAACTGTTTATAAATTACAGTATTTTAACATCTTCTAATACTTTGAAATCATTTGACAATATCATGACAAAAGAAAAGAGAACATAGTCTTAAAGATAGACATATTAAATAGATAGATAGAAAAGAATAGAAAAGAAAAAGTAAAGTAAAGAGAGACTATAATAAAACAAATTATTAAAAGATAGTATATAGCTGTTTTAACAGACTATATCTGATCAATTTTCTTCTCTTCATATTCAGATATTTCTGAATTTAGTTATTTTCTTGTAACTGCTTGAGTTTCTGACAGAAAGTCTATTAAGTATTTGATTTCTGTCTCAGTTGAGAATAAAAACCTTATATTTAATTAATTTAGATCATACTTCTCTTTCAATCTGACTCTGAGACTATTATATAATGCACAGTATATTACAATATACTCAGAATTTTCATTTACATTGCAGAATAAGTATTCTATTGAATCAAATCTATCATTAAATCTTTGTATATAAGACTTGAAATAATCATGTTCTAGTTTCAGCTGAATTATAGATGAGAATATTTTCTTTTTACATTTAATTGAACAAGATTTTCACTTTGATTTTGTCTCAAATCTTGAATAATGTATGCTCTTCTTTTATTTCTGCCAGCTTTCATTTCACTTATCTAAACAGAATTCTTTTATCTTTCTCTTTATAAAAGATCAGAACACTATTTTTTGAATAGATCTACTCAATTCTGAACTCTTTTTTACAGCTGAATCAGTCAATTCATTGTCATAAATATTCATATAAGTAGAAACTTAGTGCAGATAAATTATCAGTTTTAATATTCTTCTCTTTTAAATTTTTAAAACAGAGTTTAAAATCAGTTCAAGATTCATTTAATCATTATAAATCTGTGTCACGCTCCCGGCCGCGCCAAGGCCCTGTTGCGGTTTCACATGACTTATTACTTTCTTGCAGATGATTCCATTCATTCTGCAGGCTGTTTGAACCGGTTTTCAACCACTCTATGACATTATTCAGATATATTATAGAAAGATCTGATTGATGAATATGAGAACCTCACTTCTATATAAGATTAGCAGATTACTCTTTCATAGTAGTGAGACGTCACTGAGGTATCACTTTAACTATTCTCACTTATAAAATGAGAGAAGAGTATTCACTCATTGTCTATATAGAATAGCTAGATGCTGACTTCTCATCAAAGAAGTCAGTGATTTGTTTTTCTTCTACTGAAATATATATAAGAGTTTGTGTTTCTTATACAATCTTCTTAGTATACTAAGTATCATATCTGTGATATTCTTACAATAACTCTGTAGCTCATAAGCTCACTATTCAAGCAAGATAGTCAAGCTTACTTATATAACTTCTTAAATAACTATCTCTATATAATGCTGCTGACTAGTCACTGCTTCAGTTCTGTTATATTACAATTCAAATCACTTAATCTGATTACAAGTTTGAATCAGTTGAGCTCTAACAGATTAATATAATCTTATACATCTATACTGAGACTGATCTGATCTCACTCTCTGAAGGAAACTTCACATCATTCTCTAGAGTGTGTACATCTCTATTCTGTCAGAAATCCGAGATTTCTGAATCTGCTGCATATTTTGACATGAGCTCTTCAACTGTTCTGTCATTATCACAGCCTCTATACATCTACATCTATCATAAAGATAGAGAGATTAAGATTGAAGATTCTCTGAATTATAAGAGAAACACATTGTCTGAATTTCACAGCTTTATCTGTACTCTTGAACAGAAATTTCACCTTAATCTGAGCCAGTTTAATACTTATAAGATATGAGTAATATACACTGTCAATCTTCTTGAAGACATCTCTGTGATTACTTGAGCTATTAAGAAGAGAGAGCTTAAGTGTATCAATACTGTCATAACTTAGAAAGAATTCAAAGACTTTCTACTAAATCAAATCAAAGATCACAGCAACTGCAGCTTTACAGCAGTGCAGTGATTTAACTTATTATATTAATAAGATAATAAGAATTCTTCTGATTTCAATGTAAGATTTAAAGAATATTGAGAGAAATTAACTGATGATTTGAATCAATTAAAAACACAGTTTTATCTCACAAAGCTGGCTTACAAGATGTGAATAATAATATTATAGTATCAGAGTTCATTAATCAATTATACTGAGCTTGTTAACTTGACTTTCTGAATCTATTTGAATAATCAATACTCTGAGAAAAAGATTAATAAGATCTCTTCTAAGTAATCAATGATAAGATCTAAACAGCACTGTAATAGCTCTAATACAGAGAAAGTAAAGAAGAATTTCAAGTGTTCTGATTCTTCACTCACTGTAAAGAAATATTAAAAAAGATTTGATAAAGATCTCTATTTTAACTATGAAGCTGATGATTACTATACTAGTAATTATAAGAAGCTGAAGAAGAAAAGAAACTGAGAAGATATCTTCTCAAAGTTAACTTCTCTTCTAACAAATGTATTTATAAAAGATAAAGAAGAGAAAAAAATAAAGAATTGATAATTCTCATATCTCTGAGTATATATTATAATCATAATACATACTCTGAATAAGAAGATATTAGTAAGATATCTACTTGACTTCAGAGTGAATATTAACTTCATATTCTATTTCTTTTCTTTAATAAAGAGTTGAAAGAAGATAGATCTGTTAGATCATGTAAAATTTACTGATGAAATGAAGTATTACTATTTTAACATAATTCAAGTGAAGTATATGATCACAGACTCAGAAGAAATCTTTAAGAAGAGCAGTCTGCTTCTTCACACTGTTAATATTATAGATGAGAATGTTATTCTAAGTCTTCTGTAATTGAGAGAAAACAATTCTCTCATTGACTGAGTCACTTAGATGTGATAATACTGTCTCACTAATAAAGAGACAGTGATAGAGAAATCTGAAGAGTTTTATTGAAAGAATCTTGAGAAAAAGATAGAGTTGATATACTGTATAGCAGATGACTGAGACTTGAGAATAGATGAATAAGTCATTATTCTCACTACAAGATTAGCAGCAGTATCTGTTATTAAAGACAGATGTATATAATATCTCTTTACAGATTATAAGAATGTCTTTTCAGAAAGAGAAGTAGTGAAGTTTTCTGATATCAAGATATGATATAAGATTTATTTTGAAGATGATGTAACAGTAGTGTATAAGTCTCTTTACAACTTATCTATAAAGAAATTGAATGTTCTGTACAAATATCTTGAGAAAGTGCAATTGAAGAACTGAATACACTTATCAAAGAGTTCAGCAGAGACATCTATACTCTTTGTACTCAAGAAGAATAGTAGGCTATATCTATATATAGACTACAGAGGTCTTAATAAGATGACAGTTAAAAATCACTATTTATTATCATTAATTAACAAGATGATTGATTGATTATCTGAAGTAAGAGTGTTCTCAAAGATTGATATATAAGACATCTATCATAGAATCAAAGTTAATGAAGACAATGTTTGAAAAACAGCTTTTTATATTAAGTACAGTAATTTTGAATATCTTGTTTTATCTTTTTATCTCTGTAATGCTTCAGCTATCTTCCAGATCTATATAAATAAGACACTGTGAGGCCTTGTCAATGTCTTCTGCATAGTATACTTGAATGACATTCTAATCTTCTCAAAAACAGAGAAAGAACATGATACTCATGTTTAAGAAGTATTAAGTCACTTGAGACAGTATCAACTCTATACAAACACTGAAAAATGCTCATTCTACATGTAGAAGATTGATTTCTTAGATTATATTATTGAGATAAACAGCATTTCAATGAACAGAAGCTGAGTCTCTGTTATTGAGAACTGATCAGTGCTGCAGACATACCGCGAGATGTAGATATTTCTAGAATTTGTGAATTTCTATAGATGATTCATCTATACATATTCATAGATTACTGCCCCTCTTACAGATCTGTTAAAGAGAAGTGTGAAAGACAGAAAAATAAAACTGTTTATTCTTATTTAAGATGCTGTGCAGGTATTTACAGAATTGAAACAAGCTTTTATAGATGTCACAATACTGAATCACTTTAATTCTGACTTATTCAGTCAGTGTGAGACTGATACATCTGAGAATAAAGTCTGTGAAATCTTTTCACAGTTGATACTGAAGATCTTTCAACATTGAAAGAATCAGAGAATAATAAACTCTGAAAATATAGATAATGAAATGTCTGTAAGAGAAGACTTTTTCACAGAGTCTATAAAATACTATGAATGAAGATCAGTGATCTTCTTCTTCAAGAAGTTATCACTCACATAGAGAAGATATGATACTCATAATTAAGAGATATTAGCAATTGTTGAATTCTTTAAAATCTGATGATATTATCTTCAGAGTAGTAAGTATTCAGTACAAGTTCTCACTGATTATATAAATCTATGTTACTTCTTGACAACAAAGAGCTTGATAGAATGTCAAGTCAGATGAGCAGAGCTGCTTTCAGAGTATGATTTCTATATCTGATACTATTCAGATCAGCTTAATTTTACTGACATGCTATCTAGATAATCTGATTATAATATTATTAATAAGAAGAAGAATTCTATAAAAGAATCTCTGTCATCACTGCAGAAGAAGCTGACTGCAGAGAATTGAAATTCTCTGAAGCTCAGAAACAGTGCTGATAAGACAGCTGCACAACTCAGTATAGAAGATGAAAGAAAACTCAGATTCTTGTAGAGAACTGACACTGAAGATTATGAGTTTCTCATATTATATCTTACTATTATTGAATTGATAAAGAATGAAACAGTCTACAATCTTTCAACTCAACTACTTTTAAAATTTATTAATAAGTTATAGAAGAGAGATGTCTCTACTGCAGCTTGAATTCAGAAGTTGAAGAAGAAAGAATCTGATTTGAACTTGAAAGAGACAGGCTCTGAGCAGAATAATACTGCTAAGAAATCAAGTCACTGATAACTAGAAGAATATGAACTTCTACTACTGAATAATTCAGTCTTCATTTTTTATAGCAGAGTGATGTGTCAGAAGTTATTAAGAATTCATTATAATAATTCTCATACAGAGCACTTCAGATTAGAGAAGACTGAGAAGCTTCTAAAATATAAATATATTTAAGACAAGCTTTAGACAGATATCAAAGAGTATATTAAAACTTGTAATATCTATCAAAGAATAAAGATTCTGCAGTATAAGTAATACAGTGAGTTAGTATCACTGTCTATTTCAAAGAGCTCATAGCAGAATCTATTAATGAATTTCATAGTTAATCTACTGAAGTTGATAAGAGTTAAAGAATATGACTCAATTTTAATCATTGTTAACTGCTTTATAAAGATGATCAAATATATTTCTACTTATAAAAAGATTAAAGCCTCTGAATTGACTAACCTATTTTTAGATATCATTATTCATAATTATAATGCTCTGAAATTGTTAATAATAGATTAAGAATTCCTCTTCATCAGTAAATACTGATCAGTCTTTTATTATCATTTTATAATAAGATATCTTCTCAGTATTATATTTCATCTGCAGACAGATGATCAGACTGAATATCAGAATCAGACATTAGAACAGCATCTTTAACTGTTCTATTTATATTATCAGAATGATTGATCTAAACATCTTCTGACTGCTGAATTCATGTATAACAATGTAAAGAATACAATCTTAAAGATATCTTCTTTTTATACTTATTATGAATATAATTCTTCATTACTCAGTGATGTTGCAGATGATATTTCAAAGAAGAGAATAGACAGTCAGAATATTAAACAGATACAGAGAACAGAGTACTTCTCAGTATCAGAAGTAAAAGTAAGATTAGAACTTTTGAATAAAATTTATAACAAGATAATGAAAAGCATTCACTGTATTCAGAAGTAGTAGACAGAATACTATAATTGAAAACATCTTTTAATGAAGTTTTTAATAGAGGATTAAGTGCTACTTTTACGATGATTTTTACCGCTCCACCACGAACTCGCTCGATTTTTCGAATAAGAACCCGCCGATAGATCCATCGAAAAGCCCTCGATCATACGAGCATTTTGACCCCATCGCCGACCGCATACCCCGTGTGGTGGTGGAGATATCCAGCCAAACGTGAACTAGACGTTGTTCGAAACTCCCGTGTGGGATTATCCCCCGTTCACCCCTACCACACCACAACCCCAGGCCAAAGTGCCATACAAATTATAAGGTGAAGAGACATAGCCATATGCGCCAATCTTCTTGATTTTGGAAGATCCCCAATCTGTAATTGTGGAGATATCTGAGAAGCGACCTCCGCGAAAACCCTGTTCACCTTTGATGTTCCAAAACATCAACGCCAAGTCCCACCCTTGTACCGCCCTTCCCAATCTGGCCCATCCCCAGCAGAAAAATACAAAAAGATACCTCGGTGATAATATCAGGCACATAATCAACAGACACTTCTGAAGTGCAATCTCCACAGTCTGTCATCAGTGTATCTAGACTTCAACACCAAGTCTCACCCTTGTACTACCCCTCTCAATCTGGCTCATCCCCGGCAGAACAATACAAAAAGATACCTTGACAACAGCATTCAATACATAATCAGCAGACAATGAGTCAACAGCACATTAACAACTATAAAATCAGTATATCTCAAGATCTGACTGAGCCTTTGATCCCTGCACAGTGAGATATATTAAATCTAGTTTTAATACCTCAATATTCAATAGATTCTGTAAGAAATTGAGAACAGCAACACTAGGTTTCTATTGAATTTGAGAATTAACTCTATATTGATATAATCATTGATAAAGTCTTCTATTTTGAGATATAAATAATCAGTTTCTCTACATCTCACTGACAATATTTATATTATCATATAGAAACAGACTTATATTCTCTATAATATCAAGACTCTGAAGAGAAAAAGTCTTGATAGAGAATATACAGTAGTATATATCTTAGCAGTTTCTATCTCATTCTTCTACAGCAGTTAATGCAAAAAAAAAAAAAAAGATCTTAGAAATAGTTTTTTACTTCTCTTAAAAAAGTAAGATGTTTTTCTCTGAGTTTTATACAATATTCTTACAAAGAATTAAAAACAGAGCTGTTTTCTGTCATAATTTCATATTCTTTTAAGTAAGAATTACTTTTTCAGTGACTGAAGAGCTTTCATTAATACTTAATTCTTTTTTACACTCTTTATTAACTGATTTGAGTTGCACACTTGTTGTGTGAGGAGAATTGAATGATTTAGAATAAAATTAAATAGTTTTAATCAATTTCTTTACAAAAAATTGATTTATTTTTTATCAGTTTTTCTCTCAAAAACTGTCATATTATCTGATTCATTATCAATTGATATCATACTCTTTCTCACTGCATCTCAAGAAAGAGATTGTAAAGATTTTATTAATTTATCTTAAAAATCAATTTTAGTTTATTAGATTCTCTTCAAAAATCTAATCTAGTTACTGAACTAGTGTGAAAAAAATCAGGTATTTTATACACAAAAGTCTTTTATTCTTCTTTTGAAACAGTCTGACCAACTTTTCAATTGAAAACAGACTTAGAAATATCTCAATTGAAACAGTCTGATCAACTTTTCATTGAGTGAGAATAATGAGTTCAAAAATACACTCAGTTGATATAGAAAAAGATGCTTTCTCAAATACTATTTCTGAGATTGAAATTCTGAAGAGAAGAAAGAAAGAAGAAATAGAGAAACAACAAGTTCTTAAAATACAGAAACTTGAAAAAGTAAGCAAGATTCTTGAAAAGCAGTGTCTGAGTGAGATGAATGAAGAAGTTCTGTTAATTCTTCATACTCAGGCTAGACAACTACAGAAGATGATCAAGTTCAAACTTGAAATCTCAAACACAGTTCAAAAAACATTGAAAATTTCTAGTACAATTACTAACTCTTTATCTTACTCTTCTTCTTTTTTTCCTACTTCTTCTTCTTCTTTGAATCAGAAGAAAACATATGCTCAAGTAGCTGAATCTGCTGTCTCTAAATCTACTGTCTCAAAACCTGCTTAAAATCCTGAGAAAACTGAGAAGAATACTGCTCATATCTCTATTCATAGAAAAGTGGAAAAGAAAATATAAAAAGAGAAAAACTTCCAAATCTTCAGAAATAGAAGACTTATTCTCAAAGTCTCAAATCAGAATATTCTGCAAAGAAACAAGCTGAACTCAAATCTCATTTTCAGAATCAGAAATGAAATTAATCAGCAGTTCTTTTCTCAGTTGATGACTGATATTAAAGTTCAAAAATCAGTTATAGCTTCAATTGAGTTATCATTCTTTAAAAACTCTATTATTCTGACTACAATGCCTGAATTCAGTGCTGAATTCCTTATTCAGAATGAGAATCTCTGAAAGTCAGCAGTAGAATCTTTACTAAACATAATAATTCTATCTAAAAGAGATGAAAAGTGAGACAAATTCATTCTTTATAATATTTCAGTTGAAATTTTTGACTGTGAAGAAGAAATGCTGCTTCTTAAAAATGAATTGAAAGAATACAACTCTATTCAACTGAGAAAGAAGCCTGTATGACTAAATTCAATTGAGTTCAGATAAAGCAGGAGAAATGCCTCTGTTTCAGTATATACAAAAACACTTAAATAGTCAAAGATCTCTGAAGTAAGAGTAGCAGATTTGAAAATGAGAGTTCATGAATACAAAGACTCAAGAATGAATCTCAAAGCTCAAACACAGTGTTCAAACTGTCAAAGATATGAACACTTTGCAATCTCATATTTTAGAGACTCAAAATATACATTCTGTGTCAGAGATTACAAAACTAGTGAGCATAAATGTGAAACATGCTCAAAAAGAGATAAAATATATCAACACACTCTGCTTAAGTGCTCTAATTGCAAAGAAAAACATGCATCTAGCTCAAAAGAATGTACATTTACTCCTAGAACTCAAAAGAACTGGAGAAAAGATAAAGCTCAAAGTCAATCTAGAACTGAAGAGAAGAGTCAAGTCAGTAGACTTATAACTACAAGCTTAAAAAGAAGAAACTCTCAACTATCTAAATCTTCAAACTTCAATTCTTCAGCTAAATATAAATAGAATTTGAATTCTCAAACTTCTGTTAAGATTAGAGAATTGAGAAATGACTCTGATAATAAACTAGATATAATGTAAACAGTTGAGATCCCTACTTTTTAAAATAGTTATAATCTACTATCTGATGATAGTGACTAGATTCTACTCTATCTCTACTCTCTTTTAGTATGAATATACAACAAAAATAATAAAAAAAGTTTAAAAACTCTTCAAAAATCACATTTATTCAAAATAATATGAATAGAAACTCAAATTATATTTATTTTTGTCTTCAAATTACATTTGAATAAAAAGTTAATTTTATACTACTTCAGAAACTGAATTTTGATGCTGAGTAAAATTACATTATTTCTCATTCAAGCTACTACTACTTTCTATCTCAAAAGTCTGAGATAAAGTCAAGAGTAGTGATCTATGAAAGAAAGAGATCAAGATATCAATTTAATCTAAGATTTGATATCATATCTGACCCTGATATTCTGGTGAGTGATATTATAGATAAAGAAAATGAGTTTGATACTATACAGCTTATAAATATCTATAATGAAAAGTCATTGAAGAAAAATAATAATATCTGAATAATTGATAGAGAATTTCTGAACATAACTTCATCAAGAAACTCTATAATTGCAGAAGATTTCAATGCACATCATCTCTGATAAAATTCAGAATGCAAGAGAGCAGTGAGAGCTGATAATCTGATTGAATAAATCTTTGAGCATTCAATAGATTTGATTAATAAGTCTGATCAATAAACATTCTTTAGAAAAGATATGAAACAGAAATCTATTATAGATCTAATCTTTATATCACAAAATCTAATGAAAAGAAGACTTGTAAACTGATTTATTAATTTAAATAAGACATCAGAATCAGATCATGAGATTATTCAATTTAATATTGAACTGAGTGAAAAACAAATGAGTGAAAATCCTCTTCTCTTTAATCAGTTTAACTTTGAAAAAGCTGATTGAAAAGCAGTTGAAGAAAGCATAAAACTGTTAAAATCTGAAAGACAGAATGAGCTATATTGAAATTCTGATCAAGATATCTCAAATGAAATGCTTGAGAATAGAGTGAAGCTTATTACATCTATTATTCTAACAAGTGTTAGAGATAATATTTCAAAGAGAAAATCTTCTGAGTATTCAAAACCTTGATAGAATGAGAATATCTCATCTAAAAGAAAAGAATTAGCTACTGCTAGAAGAGTTTGAAAGAATGATGTAATATCTGATAAAGAGTTTAAAGCTGTCAGAAATGAATATTTTTTAGATATTAAAAGAGCTAAAACAGACTGCTGGAATAAATTTCTTGAAGAAGTATAAGAGAAGGAAGTTTTTAAAGCTTTTAACTATACTAAAACAAGAAGTGCAGCAAAACTTTCAGCCTTAGAATATGAGTTTTAGAATGAATCATATACAGCAAACTCTTTTGAGAAAAAATGTCAAGCTTTCATGAGAATTCTCTTTCAGAACTCATCAGATTCAGATTCAGATTCAGAGAAAGAGAATATATCACTTCTCAACTACATTGATGAAAATGACTGAGAATGGCCTGATCTTATATAAGATGAATTAGAGTCAGCTATCTTCTCAAGTTCTGTTAAAACTGCTGCAGGGCCTGATTCAATTAATCACTTGATTATTCAAAATACATATTCCTACTTAAAGAATGAATATTTTGAGCTCTTTTTCAATCTCTTGAAAAATGAATATCATTCTGAATACTGAAGAGAAGTCACTGAAGTGATTCTTACAAAACCTAATAGAAAAACTTCAATTTCTAAGTCATATAGAGTAATATCTCTATTAAACTGTCTAGAAAAGATTTTGAAAAAGATAATAGCTACTTAACTATCTTTTATAAGCTCTATTAATAACTCTCTTTTATTCAGTGAATAAATGAGAGATAGAAAACAATGTTCTGCAATTGACACTGTTCTCTCAGTTATTCATAATATTCAAATAGCAAAGCATGAAGATCTGGTCTCAACTGCAGTTTTTATTGACATAAAAGAAGCATTTGATCATGTTTCAAAGTCAAAATTAATTCAGACTTTGAAGATGTTAAAACTGTCACTTTCTCTAATAAAATGAGTTAACTGTTTTATATCTAAAAGAATCATACAACTTTTCTTTGATGAAATGAAATAAGATAAGACTGAGATAAAAATAGAAGTATCATAAGAATCTTCAATCTCACTTATTTTATTTGCAATATACACTGCATATCTATTCAAAGATAGAAATATGAAAATAGTGTGATCTTCAAGTTATGTAGATGATATTGATCTAGTCTACAGCTCAAAAACTATCAAAGAGAATTTGAAAGTGATTGAAAAAGCTGCAAAGAAAATTCTTATTAGAGCAGATATCAATTAAATTCAATTTGATATGAATAAAACTGAGTTAATTCATTTCTTTTCTAGATTCAATGAGAAAGAACTATCTCTAACTTTTTTAAATAGAGAGATTAAACCCAGTTTAAATATCAAATGATTAGAAGTATGATTATACTCCAAGTTAAGTTTTAAATATCATATTCAACAAAGAACTGTCAAGACAGAAAGACTATTGAATAACATTATCAGACTATCAAATACAGAGAGAGGTCTATTCTTCCAGGCTCTAAGACAGTTATATATAGCCTGTATTATCTCAGTAGCTGATTATGAAGTTCAAGTTTGATGAAATAATCAAGGAAATTTCACTGAACTCTTTCAAAGTCTGTAAAACAGAGCTTTGAGAAGAATTCTGAAAGCATTCAAATCATCTTCTATTAAAGTAATGAAAATTGAAGCTTCAATTCTTTCTTCTGCTATTAGATTTGAAAAGGCCTGTATAAACTATACTCTGAGAGTTATAAAGATGAGCTCAAATTATATAATCAGAGAAAGAGTCTCTTTCTCATTTTCATCAGTTAACTCTGGAAATGAACTGGATTGAAATAGATTTCTTGATTGAAATGAAAATAATTCTTCAAAGAAAATGTCTTCTCAACTGTACAGACTATGCTCACTGATTAAAAATCAATTTTCTTCTTTAAATGTTGAAAAAGTTGATCATGAGAAGTTATCTCTCTGAAGAGAAAAGCTTGAATCTCTTATAGACTTACAAATAAGTGAACTATCTAAAGAGAAAGAATATGAACAGTATTTGCAGAGAATTTCTATAATTAATATAAAAGACTCTATTCTGATTTATTCAGATGACTCAAAAAATGAGAATTTGAATAGATTAGATGCAGACATTGCTTATACTGAAGATAATATTAATTTTATCTCAGATTTCTGAAATTTTGACTGTGAATCTGAAGTCTTTGATGCTGAATTATTTGTAATAGTGAAAGCTTTCAAACTTATTAAAATAAAATCTTATAAAAGAGAAAATAGTTTGAAAGAGATATGAATATTCTCTGATAGTCAAGCTGCTTTAAAAAGACTTAGAAATAGTCAGATTCATAATGATTAAATGAATCTTGAACTGATCTTAAACTTCATTTTAAAAATTCAAAAGAGAAGAATATCAAAGCTGATAATTCATCTGCACTGAGTTCCTGCTCATATGAATATTCATGATAATGAATTGGCTGATTCAGCTGTAAAAAAAGGTTCAGAATTAAGCAGATCTGTTCAAAAAATTGTGTCCTGGTCTTTTATAAAGAGAAAAATAAAAGAATCTTGTTTAGACAAGTGAAATGAAAGCTGGTAGAAACAAAAGAAGAGTATACATTATTCAAGATTTGAAATAAAACTCAAGTGGAAATCTTGTTCAATTAAATGTAAAAAGAAAATATTCTCATCTATAATACAGCTGAAATTAGAACATGGCTATTTCAAATCTTATATACAAAGATTTGATGATAGATTTAATTCAATAGAATGCTCATTCTGCAATGCAAATGAGAATCCTGAGCATATTGTAATGCACTGTGCATTATACAATAGTCTCAGAGTCAGATTGAAAGAGAAGTACAATCTAAATCAATTAAATATAAGATTCTTATTCTCAACTGAGACAGGAATTAAATACTTAATAGACTTTCTATCAGAAACTCAAGCAGCTACAAGAAAATGACTGAATTCAGAAATATCTGAATATGAAGAGAAGGAAATTGATCAGATATAGTCTGTTAAAACAGCTATATACTATCTTTCAATAATTTGTTTCATTACAGTCTCTCATTATTTTACTTTACCTTTTTCTTTCTATTCTTTTCTATCTATCTATTTAATGTGTCTATCTTTAAGACTGTGTTCTCTTTTCTTTTGTCATGTCAAATGATTTCAAAGTATCAGAAGATGTTAAAATACTGCAATTTGTAAACAGTTTTTATATTCTGAGCTGGAATTTTCTGATTTTGCATATCTGAAATTGATGAATGTATAATAGTTAACTGTATAGATATAGGAAAAACCCTGAGAACTTTTAGTTCTCAGGTAGATGTCATAGTCTCTGACTGCATACATCTATAATTGAAGAATAATAATAATAATAAGTGCTACTTTTAGCAAAGAATATCAAGATAATAAGACTATGTAAGAAGCTCAGTAAGCAGTGACTAGAATCTTTTCTGATAATAAGAGTAGTGAATAAGCAGACATATAAGTTGAAATTACTCTCAGAATTGAAATCAATTCATTCTATTTTTCACATTCTTTATTTAAAGCTCTATAAGCAACACTTCAGAGTGAAGCTGTCTTGACTGAATAATATTAAGATTAAGAGTGATACTGAATATCTTGTGAAGAAAATATTGAATAAGTGAACACATTATAATAAGCTTCAATATCTTGTAAAATGAGAAGATTATTCATTGTCAGAGAATTCATGAAAACTGCTTAAGCATTTGAAAAATGCTGAGAAAGAGATTGTAAGCTATAAGACAGCTAGTAAAGACTGCTCTGTTACATGTCAGAGATATTGAATAAGAAATACTACTTAAGACTTCTTATTTTTCTTAAAGAGTTTTTTAGAGATAATCTCACAGTGATGAGTCAGTGTCTTATGAACTCTGTAGCACTCTTCTTCTATTTTCTCTCAAAGAGTTTTTAAAAGTTTAATGAGACTATATAAGTGTAAAATTCCTGAAGCAGTTAGAGAAAAGAGATATTTAAAATTAATAAAAGATTAATATTATCAATCTGCAGACTGCTGCTACTCTAATAGAGCTGCAGCCTGCAGAAAAAGTAAAAAGAGAGATCTCAGAGTCTACTCATTAACAATCACACTCTCACTAAACTCATTCTCTATCATTGAAGTCTCTGATACTGATATCTTTATCTACTGAGAAGTTAGTGCTGTGATGCTGTAGAAGAGCATGAGAGATGTATGAAGTATCAACTTATTAATTTACAAAGCATCTCAGTTATCTACTTCAATTGAAGTGAGATTCTCTTCAATTAGTAATTAATCTCTGTGATGCTTTCAACAGCAGTATCAGCTGACTTCTTCTTAAGATCAGTCATTCTGAGATGTTTTTTCATCTCAGAGATTCACACTTTTACTTTCTTTTACAGATGAGCAAGAGAAATCTCCTCAGTCTTGACAGAATCTGCTAATACTTGAAGCTTCAAGATTCTCACTCTGTACTGCTTAAGCATCTGAGCTTCTTATCAGAACTGATATGACATCTTCTTATGAGATAATACTTACAGAGAGATAGAAGTCATTGTTACAAGTGCAATGAAAATAACAGAAGTGAGAGAAGAGATAGATATATAAGATTCTTTCTTTCTTCAGCTACTTAGTGCAGTGTAGATAAGTGATGATACTGATTAGAGACTGTACTGAAGCCTTCTTACAGAGAGAAGACAAAGAAACTGTGAGACTCTGTAGACTCAACTTAGCAGTATTCTGAGCAGAGCTCAGATATACTGTAGAAGAGAAACTACAGATTGAGCTTCTCAGAGTCACTGTCTTCAGAATCAAGCTCTTTCTGAGATTCTCTCTGAATGATCACACAGAGTCATATATTACTGTGCTGACTGAGAGAGAAGGCAGTGTTACAACAGTAATAAGAGAGGCAGAGAAAGAACTGAATATGAATAAACTGATTAACAGAAGAGATGACACTTCACTGCAAGGTATGACTACTACTGTCACAGCTATAAGAGATGCAGAAGAAGAAGAAGATGTAATAATGAGAGCAGTACTTCTGCAGCTCATTGACATCATTATCTTCATCTTTAACCTGACTTTCTTAACAGCTATGAAGACTGCAGCTGCATCATGAAGATGTTTGATTACTAGAAAATATCAGAATAAGCTCTTTATTATCTTTCAAGAATGATACTCTCATACACTCACTGTTACAATTGAGAGAGAAGAAAGAAAAATATATTACAGAGAGAGAGAATCTTTTCAAAAAATTCTATTACTACTGTTAACTTTGTCTCTAAAATATATCACTTTTGCAGAGAATTTCATATATAAAATGAAATATGATAAGAGATCTGTAAGTCACTTATTAACTATGTTTTTCATATTCTAAATTAATATGTAAGAAACTCACTTATCACATAGTTGATTTGAACAAAGATGAGAAAAGAAGATCTACACAGTCAGCAGAAATACTCATCTATTTCTTTGTATCACATGCAGTACATACACTGTCAATCAGTTGATAACTGTTACTATATAATAAAGATAACTTCTAATCTGATAATCTTGAGAGCATCAGAACTATACTTTTAAAGAAGAGAATATTATCACACTCTTAGCTGTGTCAAGACCTTATTACAGTTTCACATAGCTTATCACTTTCTTGTGAATGATTTCATTCATCTTACAGACTATTTAAACCAGTTTTCAATCACTCTATACCATCATTCAGATATATTATAAAAAGATCTGATTGATGAATATAAGAACCTCACTTCTATATGAGATCAGCAGATTACTCTTTCATAGTAGTGAGACACTGCTGAGGTATCGCTCTGGCTATTCTCACTCATGAAATGAGAGAAGAGTATCTGCTCATTGTCTATATAGAATAGCTAGATACTGGCTTCTCATTAAAGAAGTCAGTGATTTGTTTTTCTTCTACTGAAATATATATAAGAGTTACTGCATTTCTCATACAATTTTCTTAGTATACTAAGTATCATATCTGTTATATTCTCGCAATAACCCTGTAGCTCATGAGCTTACTATTCAAGCAAGATAGTCAAGCTCACTCATACAGCTTCTCAAACAACTATCTCTACATGACGCCGCTGACTAGTCACTGCTTCGGTTCCGTCACGTTACAATCTGACTATTTCTAAGTCTTCTTAAAGCAGCTTGACTATCAGAGAATATTCATATCTCTTTCAAACTATTTTCTGTTTTATAAGATTTTATTTTAATAAGTTTGAAAACTTTCACTATTATAAATAGTTCAGCATCAAAGACTTCAGATTCACAGCCTAAATTTCAGAAATCTGAGATAAGATTGATATTATCTTCAGTATAAGCAATGTCTGTGTCTAAGCTATTCAATTTCTCATTTTTTGAGTCATCTGAATAAATCAGAATAGAGTCTTTTATATTAATTGTAGAGATTCTCTTCAAATACTGTTCATATTCTCTCTCTTTAGATAGTTCACTTATTTACAAGTCTATAACAGATTCAAGCTTTTCTCTTCAGAGAGATATCTTCTCATGATCAATTTTTTCAATATTTAATGAAGAAAATTGATTTTTAATCAGTGAGTATAGTTTGTATAGTTGAGAGAACATTTTCTTTGAAGAATTATTTTAATTTCAATCAAGAAATCTATTTCAATTCAGTTCATTTCCTGAGTTAATTAATGAAAATGAAGAAGAGACTATTTCTCTGATTATATGATTTGAGCTTATCTTCATAACTCTCAGAGTATAGTTTATACAGACCTTTTCAAATCTAATAGCAGAAGAGAGAATTGAAGCTTCAATTTTCATTGCTTTAATAGAAGATGATTTGAATACTCTCAGAATTCTTCTCAAAGCTCTGTTTTACAGACTTTGAAAGAGTTCAGTGAAATTTCCTTGATTATTTCATCAAACTTGAACTTCATAATCAGCTACTGAGATAATACAAGCTATATATAACTGTCTTATAGCCTGGAAGAATAGACTTCTCTCTGTATTTAATAGTCTGATTATGCTATTTAATAGTCTTTCTGCCTTGATAGTTCTTTGTTAAATATAATATTGAAAATTCAACTTAGAGCTTAATCATACTTCTAATTATTTAATATTCAAACTAGGTTTAATCTCTTTATTTAAAAGAGTTAGGTATAGTTCTTTCTCATTGAATCTAGAAAAGAAATGAATTAACTCAGTTTCATTCATATTAAATTGAATTTGATTGATATCTGCTGTAACAAAGACTTTCTTTACTGCTTTTTCAATAACTTCTAAATTCTCTTTCATTGTTTTTGAACTGTAGACTAGATCAATATCATTCACATAACTTGAAGATCTCACTATTTTCATGTCTCTATTCTTGAATAGATATGCAGTGTATATTGCAAATAAAATGAGTTCTGTAAAACAGAGCTTTGAGAAGAATTCTGAGAGCATTTAAATCATCTTCTATTAAAGCAATAGAAATTGAAGCTTCAATTTCACCTTCTACTATTCAATTTGAAAAGGCCTGTATAAACTATGCTCTGAGAGTTATAAAGATAAGCTCAAATCATATAATCAGAGAAAGAGTCTCTTCTTCATTTTCATTAATTAACTCAGGAAATGAACTGAATTGAAATAGATTTCTTGATTGAAATGAGAATAATACTTCAAAGAAAATGCTCTCTCAACTGTATAGACTATATTCACTGATTAAAAATCAATTTTCTTCATTAAATGTTGAGAAAATTGATCATGAGAAGATATCTCTCTGATGAGATAAGCTGAAATCTCTCATAGACTTATAAATAAGTGAACTATCTAAAGAGAGAGAATATGAATAATATTTGAAGAAGATCTCTACAATCAATCTAAAAGACTCTATTCTGGTTTACTCAGATGATTTAAAAAATGAGAGTTTGAACAGATTAGATGCAGACACTGCTTATACTGAAGATAATATTAATTTCATCTCAGATTTCTGAAATTTGAGCTGTGAATCTGAAGTCTTTGATACTGAACTATTTACAATAGTAAAAGCTTTCAAACTTATTAAGATAAAATCTTATAAAAGAGAAAATAGCTTGAAAGAGATATGAATATTCTCTGATAGTCAAACTACTTTAAAAAGACTTAAAAATAGTCAGATTTATAATAATCAAATGAATCTTGAACTGATTTTAAATTCTGTTATAAAGATTTAAAAGAGAAGAATATTAAAACTGATAATTCATCTGCACTGAGTTTCTGCTTATATGAATATTCATAACAATGAATTGGCTGATTCAGCAGTAAAAAAGAGTTCAGAATTAAGCAGATCTATTTAAAAAACAGTGTTCTAATCTTTTATAAAGAGAAAGATAAAAGAATCTTATTTAAACAAGTGAAATAAAAGCTGACAGAAATAAAAGAAGAGTATACATTATTCAAGATTTGAGATAAAACCTAAGTGAAAATCTTGTTCAATTAAATATAAAAAGAAAATATTCTCATCTATAATTCAGCTGAAACTAGAACATAATTATTTCAAATCTTATATACAAAGATTTGATGATAGATTTAATTTAACAGAATACTCATTTTACAATGTAAATAAAAATCCTGAGTATATTGTAATGTATTATGTGACGGGCTGCGCCTGATCAATCATATAGACTACTTCATTACACTTCATAGATTCCGCTGGAAGCTCCGATTCTCGGCCATTCTTGATCACTGATCCTCAGCCGCCACGAACGCGTATAAATTCTCCCGCCCCGAAGCTCCACTGTGTACACCACCACATACACATATAAATATTCACTTCAATCACTGATTCTCACACTTTCTCTTTCTTTTCCTTCTTTAACATTTTTCACTTTGTTATATAAGATCTATATATTATATCAATCTAATCAGTATAGGCCTCTTACACTTGAAAAACATTTATTATCTTCTTATTAGAAAGAATTACTCATCAAGATATCTGAATGTGTAACAACATGTAAGAAATAAGAGAAATAAATAAATAGTTAAGCAGACACTGAGTTCTTAAATAGAAGCTTGCTTGTCAGTTACTCTGACTCTGCAATAAGATCTTATAAATAATAAAGAATATCAGTGAAAGATCTGAGAGTTCTGACACTCTAAACATATAAGATATTTATACAATTACACTTCTTCAGATTTCACAGATATTATATATCTGATAAACAATATAATCATATCTAACAATAATATAAGAGAATTCTCAAATGCAGGTATAGATACAATATCACAGTGACTCTGAGCAATGTTAAAATTACAACAATAATAAATAGCTGACATGCATGCTACTCAACAACTTCAATATAAGAAAATTCAATAATTAACTTAATAAGAAACTCATATAATTTCAACATCAACAGAATTAAATACAATACAAGTACTGAAAGAATGCTTAGATACTTCTGTATATTTCAATACTTCTGATCTCACTCTCTACTCATCATGAAGATTGAAAATGCTCATGAAACTGAGTATAGATGAAGATGTCATCAGTTCACTAATTAATTAAGATTCATATATTAATGAACAATTGAAGAATCATATGAAACAGAAATTTCATTCATAAATAAAAGCATGTGAATCAGGATTGCAAACATCTGATAATATTATCAAGCATCTTGATATTCTGTTTTAAGACACTGCCATGCAACAGAAAGTGTTAGATTGATTACAGAGTATTTAACAGAGAAATACTTCTCTCACAACATTTATCTCTGACTTCAACATCAAGATTCTAGAAGCAGATAATCAATCTTGAGAGAATTAAATGAAGATTAGCATACTCAAGAAGATATTAACTTTCAAACTCTTATAGACTCTTATAAGTATAAATAAAGACTTAACTTATAAAGACTTCTGCATACAACTCTGAACATTGAATGATTATCTTATCAAGCTTAAGAGTATACAGAATAGTAATAGAAGATATTACATCTCAGTTACTTATACATCTGTACTGAAGAATAACAATAATGATACAGATGCTATGAACTGAGTAGACTCAAATGTCTATATATAAGCAAGAGTCTCTGTTATTTGAACAGGCTTCTGAGTTTCTGAAATCAGTTCTGAAGAAGTCATCAACTAATATCAATATGAAGTGTGCATTAACTTAACTAATCAGAACATATCACTTTTAACTACTGATTAATCTATGTACCTTCTCACTTAAGAGAAAGATCAGTATCTTCTCACTCAAAGAATAAATCAGTGTCTGTCTGCATCAATCACATTGCAGTGAAGAAAGATTTAGAAGATAACTATGAGAATATCTTAATAAAACAGGAAAAAGATTAGCTTCTGTTCAAATTTACAAACAGAAGCTTGAAGAGATCAGACAATAACAATTTGAAGAAAAGATGACAATGAATGCAATTCTTATATCTACTGTGATGAATAACATGTATAATATAAAGATTATGATAGATAGCAGTCTATGCTACTATGCAATGATTAAATCTTCAGTTGTAAGATGTTATAATCTTCAGTGTATTCTCTTATTAAAACTCTGACTTCTCACAGAATTTAATGATTCAAAAGGCATTTGCATCTGTTACATGATAAAACTAAACATAGATATTAAAGAACATTAACATGAAGATGTCTATATATATGAAGTTAATAATCTCAATTATAATCTTATGTTAGAACTTGTCTGACTATCTGAATAAGACATCTTATTAAATACTTAAAACAGAAGCTTAATATTTTCTAACAATGATAGAATTCATGAAGATGATATTCACAAGACTATGAATCTTACACAGATCTCTGTCAATGCTTATGAAATACTCTGAAAAAGAGGTTATTAATAAAATCATTAACAAAGTCACTGATAGCAGAACTATATATTAATATATTTCATCAGTCTGATCAATATCAAGAAAGCTCTAGAGAAGTTATCTCATACTATAATAACAGATACTCATATCAAACTCTCTCAATAATATCATAAATATCTAGATATCTTTCAATAAGATAATATTACAAATATACCTCTCTTACAAGACTTAGAAGTGAATCACAGTATTAAGTTAGAGAAGAAGAATAGTAAAGACTCTGAATCATCATGAGGTATTGATAGACTGGCCGCCGGGATCATTAATTTCACATTTGATCCCATTTGATCTGGTCTCATACATTTCTTGGCGTGAATCCCGCTGGGACTAGTCATTAAAAAAACATGCAAAGTGACTATATATGAGATCTTAAAATGGAACCATGACTTGAAAAAAATGAGAAAGTGATCTCATTTGATTTCATTTAGTCTCATTCTTAGCATGAAGTTACTATTTTTAGACATTTTAAGGTTTTTTTTAGACTATTTTTAATTTTTTAAAAAGTAATGCTTTTTAGTAACACTCAAATGAGATTTAAAGTCATTTAAAGCAATAAAAATAATTTAAATTGAGAAGTGAAAATCATGATCTCATTTGAAAAATGTGATAAGAGTAGACAGTAAGTCTCACTGAAACAGTATGAAACTACTATCTAATGTTAAAACTGTGTAATGGAATCAGTCGAATTGATAATGAGACTATCAAAAAATCTGGTCCTGGTCTCAGACACGGTCACATGATCAGTCTAGATGTTGAGACCTTCTTTATAACATGTTCTGAGATGAACTTCTTCTTCTTCAAAAGACACTCAATGATCTGTTGAATAAAGAATTCATATATATTAGTAACTCTTTCACTGCAGCTTCTATTCTCTTTGCAAAGAAATCAGATAAAGAACTCTGATTCTGCATGAACTATTAAGAACTGAATAGATTAATAAAGAAAGACTGTTATTCTTTATCTCTTATCAATGAAACTCTAGCTTGTATTGAATAAGCTCAATAGTTTACAAAACTGAATGTTATTATCACATTTCATAAGATCTGTATCACTGAAGAAGATGAGTGACTTACAGCATTTCAGACACAATATGATCTCTTTGAATGAGTAGTCACATTCTTCAGACTGATTAACACTCTCAGTATATTTCAGAAGTATATTAACTGAGCACTTCAAGATTTTCTTGATGAATTCATATCTGTATATCTCAATAACATTCTCATCTTCACTGATGAGTTCAGAAAAGAATATCAAGAACATGTATAAAGAGTGTTATAATAACTACAGAAAGCAGAACTACTGATAGATATAGATAAGTATGATTTTAAGATTAAAAGTATAAAATATCTAGACTTTATTATAGAAGCTGATAAGAGAATCTGAATAAATTCTGAGAAGATCTCTGCTATTCTTGAATAAGAGGCTCTGTACACTGTGAAAGATGTATAAAGCTTTATTGAATTCACTAACTTCTATCAGTGATTTATACAAAACTTCTCAGATATTACAAGATTACTTACAGAACTCACTAAGAAGAACTCAGTATTTCAATGATCAGTAAACACTGAAGCTGTATTTATATAGATGAAGAAGATGTTCATTAATACCTCTCTACTGATAATATTCAATTATGATTATAAGACAGTTATTGAAGCTGATTTCTCTGACTATATTATAGAAGAAGCTATATTGTAATATGATGATGAAGATATCTTATAATTATACACTTTCATGTCTAAGAAACTGAGTCTCACTGAATGCAATTATAAGATCTATGATAAGAAACTTCTCACAATTATACACTGTCTAGAAGAATGAGACTCTGAACTCTGAAGTATCTCTGAATTTAAGATAATCACAGATTATAAGAATCTTAAGTACTTCATAACTATCTATAAACTCACTAAATGACAGATGCAATAATTGAGTTCTTAAGTCACTTTTATTTTACAATACACTATTATTCTGACAGTCAGAACTTAATAACAGATGCTCTCTTATAATAAGAGCAAGATATGCCTTTCAATGTAACAGACACTCATTGAATGAACTGAGAACATCAGCTCTTAGATCTAAAGATACTGATTAATCAAGATGAAACAACTTATCATACTATATATACTTCTCTAATTGGAACATCTCTTTTCTGAACTGATACTGACACTGATATCTTCACTTCTTCTACACTGAATGAACTGTGATATATAGTAGCTCAGACTGACAAACTTCTTCAGACTCTCACTGAAGCAGTATAATAAGAAGTGTCTTAATTCTCTTCAGAATTACATATAAAGACTGACATCTTAGAATGTTCAGTTAATGATAATAATACTCTGTAATTCTGTGAACAATACTAAGTCTCTCACTTTGAATTCTTACACACTCAGATAATGCAAGAGATGCATGACTTATATATAACTGAACATTCAGGTTATGAATAACTGTACTGAATGATCTCTCAAGAATTCTACTAATCTGAGATATTAAACAGTATTAGATACTTTGTTTAAAACTGTAATCATTATTTCTCTATCATCTTATGAAAGAACTGCAGAAAAGATCTACTGAAACTGCTCAATGTCTCTGATAGAATCTGATAAGATGTAGTAATTGACTTCACTATTAATCTCTCTGAGAGTAAGAGTTATAAGAACATTCTGATCATTATTGACTGATTAAGTAAAGATGTGATATTGAAATCTTGTAATAAGATAGATACTAAACAAGTTATCAAAGTCTTTCTACAGAGCCTGTTCTATCAGATATATAAATTACTGAGATCTATAGTATCAGATTAAGACTATCAATTTATAAGCACTCTCTGAATAAGAATCTGTCAAGTTCTTAAGATTATATACTGTTTATTAACTGTCTATTATCTTAAGACTGATGATGTGTCAGAATAGACAATTCAGATTATAAAGAATTATCTTCATAAGTTCTGTAATTATTTATAAGATGATTAGTATAATCTTCTTCTACACACAGAGATTACTATCAACAGCTGAGATGCTGTCTTAACAGATGTAAGCTCATTCTTTCTTACATATGATTATTATATAAAAGTATTAAATCTTCTAGAAATTATGCATTTTATACTGAACTCTCACAGTTCAATTCAGATCACTGATAATATAGTAATAAAGCTCTGAGATGTCTGAAACTGAGCAGAGACCTTTATAATAACTGTAAAACAAGATTAAGAGAATTAAATGAATGTTCATCAAGATCTCACTGAGTAATATAAGATAGAAGACTTAATATGATTGAATCTTAAGAATATACAAATCACACATTCATCTTGTACACTGAATTACTGTTATATTAAGTATAAAGTGATGAAAGCTCTAGACAGTCATAACTATTATCTTAACACATTATCAGAGATTCATAATATCTTTCACATAAGCTTGCTTCACTGCACTGTCACTGACTCATTCTCTTCTTAACTGACTTTCAACTGACAGCTGCCAGAAATCATAGAAGAATATAATGAGCTTGAGTGAGAGATTGAGAATATTCTTAATGACTCATGAGAGATTTCACAGTCACAGCTGATAATATCTTGTGAAATAAGTCAGGTATAATCATCTGATCTGAAGTCTGAGTTCTGCATTATCTGAGACTGCAGCCCTTGACTGATGAGAGCTACATATAATCAGAGAAGAAGAGGGCTAATGTGATAAGCTACATCTGATCAATTATATAGACTACTTCATTACACTTCATAGATTTCACTGAAAGCTCTGATTCTCAGTCATTCTCAATCACTGATTCTCAGCTATCACAAACACATATAAATTCTCCTGTCTCAAAGCTTCATCATGTACATCATCATATACACATATAAATATTTACTTTGATCACTGATTCTTGCACTTTCTCTTTCTTTTCCTTCTTTAACATTTTTCACTTTGTTATATAAGACCTATATATTATACCGATCTAATCGGCGTAGGCTTCTTACATATTATATATTATACAATAGTCTCATAGCCAGATTAAAGAAGAAGTATGATTTAAATTAATGAAATATGAGATTCTTATTCTCAACTGAGACAGAAATTAAATACTTAAGACTTTCTATCAGAAACTTAAGCAGCTATAAGAAAACAGCTGAATTCAGAAATATCTGAATATAAAGAGATGAAAATCGATTAGATATAGTCTGTTAAAACAGCTATATACTATCTTTTAATAATTTTGTTTTATTATAGTCTCTCTTTACTTTACTTTTTCTTTTCTATTCTTTTCTATCTATCTATTTAATGTGTCTATCTTTAAGACTATGTTCTCTTTTTTTTGTCATGATATTGTCAAATGGTTTCAAAGTATCAGAAGATGTTAAAATACTGTAATTTGTAAACAGTTTTTATATTCTGAGCTGAAATTTTCTGATTTTGCATATCTGAAATTGATAAATATATAATAGTTAACTTTATAGATATAGGAAAAACTCTGAGAACTACAACTTCTCAGATAGATATTATAGTCTCTGACTGCATACATCTATAATTGAAGAATAATAATAATAATAATAATCAGAGTATCTTTATAAACTTTAGCTATTAAAGCTTTTATTAAAGTATCTACAGCTGTGCTGTATAATTTTAACAACACTCACAGTAGTAGTGTCACAGATGTGATTAGACTGACCGCCGGGACTATGAATTTCACATTTGATCTCATTTGATCTAGTCTCATACATTTCTTGGCGTGAGTCCCACCAGGATCAAGCCTCAAAAAAATCTGAAAATGAACAATTTCTGAGAGAAATGGCATGAAAAATGACCAGATTTAATTCAAGAACAGTGAAATGAGAGTAATTTCTCAGAATAAACTGTGAAAGATGATCATTCTTTCAAAATCAGAATAAGACTGAGACTGAAGATCAAATTCAGTCTCATTCAGTTCATTCAGTGATTACTTATATAATTAGAATTTGATAATAATTATTGATAACACTTATGAAACAACTAAATACATTCTTATACAAGTTTATTCTTCACTTTCTCATGAAAACTACACTTCTCTGATATACTGTGATCAGAGGTATTAAACTGTCTAATAATTTCATATTTTATAATCATGAGTTTCTTGATTATTTCTTCTTGTAATTGTTCTCAGTAATAGTGATAAATATCTCAGCTTGAGTTAAACTTTTACTTCATTTTCACCTCTGTCAATGAAATTGTCAGAATATCACATGTCATCAGTGTAATAGTTGAATATATACTCTTAACAATTTTTCATAACTCTAGAATTGATTTGATGTATAAATTCATTGAATTATCTTGAAAATAGCAGTTAAATTCAGTTTTACAAGTATGTAGTTTTGCCTGATTTTCAGTTGTAATCAATGTATACAAGTTCTGTTTCAAAGTTAGTATTATAGTTCTATATGATATAAAGTGTTATCAAAGATCATTACTTACTAGAGAATTGTATTTCACTGTTTTCATATCTCTAACATCTGCTTATTCAAATCTCTGATAGTTGATATTGTAGTAGTCTCAGACTAATTTAATATGTAAGTCTCATTTCTTCTCTGTTCAATCTTGAGAAGTGTAGATATTAACTCAACAGAAGAAATCTAGTAGAGCTGCTATAGCATAGTACTCTGCAAAAGATTGTTCAGTTTTACTGTAGTAATATGCCAGTTTATCTCTTACAGTAATAATAGCCTGTGCTATAACATTATCACAGACTGAATTTCTTTTTAAGTGATTCAACTGCTTCTTAAGATAAGTAAATAAACTGTTATACACTTATCAGACTGACTGCAGCATTGATGTACAAGTGATTGAGACTGTCTTTATTATCTTATAAAACTGAAATAGTAAATCAATCATATATTTCAACTGAGTTCACTTTATATCAGAAAGTTTCAATATCTGAATCTTTTTCTGATTAGAGTATTACACTCAATGATCAATTATCTGACATAATTAAAAAGTCTAAACAGTTATCTTATATATTGAACTTTACTGTGTTCTAATATTCTGTATCATATTCAGTAGTATAACTGATTTGTTTGTTTATTAAATATTATAAAATTGTTATTATTGTTTAGAGAAGATATAAATCATATTAATAATGTTTTAAATCTATGATATTTAAATTATTAGTCAATCTATTCAAAATTAACAGTAGTATTATCAAAAAGTGTTACTAAAAAACAATATTAAAAAATGTTGTTAAAAAACATTATATTTGTAAAGTGAATACCAAAGTTACTTGAGTAATCACTTTCATCTCATTCTCATTCCAAGAATCAGTCATCTCATTATTCTTTGTCTTAAATGTTAAGATTCTTTATCAGTGTTTATATCACAAGTTAAAATCCCATGAGTAATACAGAGAATATGATCTTTATTAAATTATTTTAGAAATGCAAAGCTAATTTTTACTTCAAGCTTTTTATTATAGTGTAGTTATTCACAGCATTATCAGTTATAATTGTAAGAAGACTGAGACTAATATCTTAATAATCATTTTTAATCACGGTTATTAATATCTCTGCTATATAATTCTCAGTATGACTACTGATTAATGATTCAAATTCAATTAATATCTCTTAATAAGTTCAGTTCTCATTAATGTAATAACATATAACTCTTATAAATATAAGATTGTTTATACTAGTTTATACATTTACTGTAAGAGACACTCTTCAATGATTCTTCAACTCTGATTCTAGATATTGCATATTGACTTTGTAGTATATCTCAAGATTGAACTGAAGACAGAATTGATATGAAATATAAAGATTTGAATTAAGTATTTGAAGAAGTGTTCAGAATTCAGAGTTTTCAATTGATCAAAGAGAAAGATTCAGAGATATATATATATAAAGTAATTGTTTATGAAAGTTATCAGATGAGAGTTATAAAATCAGAGTACTAATATATGATTATTTTCACATAATTTTCTTCAAATTAGAAAGTTAGTATTATTAAAAATCATTATCTGATAGAGTAACTTATCAGCTCAGTAGTAATTTTCTGATTATTTTTCTTTTATTATCTGTATTCTGATAACTTCAGATGTTAGAAAATTTCTTCAGAGTTATAATTAGTTTATAATAAATGTTTCTGAATGAAGTTACAGTAATTGTAGCAGAGAGATGACTCTTCAGTAATCTGCAATGCAATCTGTTAATAATTATTTCATAGTTCATCTCAGTGTTTGTGTTGAGTTTTTCATAAATTTCATGGCCTGAAATCACATGTGAAGAATGAAGTAATCTGTGTTAAATTGTAAATAACATAGACTTTGTGATTTATAGTGATTTCTTGAAGAGTTTGTGAATCTTCAATAGAAGTAAAAGAAGTGAAAGAAGTGAATTCAGAAGACATGATAATAATTTAAGAAAGATAATAATTTATTTTCAATAACTGATCACTGATGTATGTAAGAAGAATTAATATAAGAGAAAATAATCTTCTTTCTTAGCTTAGTTATAATTTTAATACTAACTCAGATTGAATATTATTAATATATAAAAGTAAATAAACAATCTTGATTAATCTCTGTCATATTTCTTGAAATATATTAATATTGTGAAAGAGAGTGTTATCAAATTACATTATTAAATAATATTATTAAAAATATATTAATATTGTGAATATTAATATTGAAAAAATGTTGATACTTATACATTATAGTGACATGATAGTTGAATATATATATATATATTATTTCTGATATTGATAATTGATTACAACTTGTACAATAATTTTTGAAAACTTAAAATTAATTTCAATTATTAACTAATAGTTACAAACTTATAACTAACTAATATAAAAAGAAAAAAACTTTTTCTACTTATTATCTTTCTTCTCTTTCTCATTCTTCTTATTATTCTTTATAATTCACTTCTTATTCTCATTCTTCTTCTTCTTCTTCTCATCTGAGATAATAATTATCTTAAAATCTCTCTCTGCTACCTTCTCAGAGAAGAATTCTCACTACTTTCTCTTAGTCAGATTAATCTGTATCTTAAAATCCTGCATTTTCTGATCTACTGTCTTAGGTTCTATCTCAGTAGTAAACAGATTGATATACTCAGAAAGTAGAACTGTCTTCTCAATATTCTGAATCATGAAGTGCATTCAAGATCTGAATAAGGTCTTAATTCTCTTCTTCTCTGTCAGCTTCTGCTAATCAATTAGAGAACAGAAGTATTATTAAAAATTATTATCTCTTAATAAAAACTTATCAGTTTTGACTTCTTTATCTCTTACTTTAATATCTTCTCAATCTTCTTCTACTGTTACTTATTTACAGTAATACTTTTCTTCTTTCTCTCTCTCTTTATCTTAGTCTTAAATCATTCTTGAGACTTCTTCTGATCTTATCACTGCTGTATAAGACTCTTTACTATCTTCTTTTCTAATCTCTCATAGATAGTATTATTCACATTATTTCTATACTTAGTTCAGTCTAAATCTATTAGAAGTATTACTTAAAATTGTTATCATTCTACTCTCTTATAAAGTCTTTTCAAGATATTATAATATGTCTTACAATCTGTCTCTCTGTACTTAAACATCTTCTTCTTCTCTCTCTTCAATCTGTGACAGTGCTCACGTGCCTTGATGATCTGCAGAACTGTAGAATATTTAAAAAGAGATAACATAATTAATTTCAGTAAGTATTAAAGAGAGATAAAGACAGAAGAGATAGTCAGAAATAATATAATAATAATAATAATAATAATAATAATAATGATAATGATGATAATAATAATAATAATAATAATAATGATAGTGATGATGATAATGATAATAATAATAATGATAATAATAATAATAATAATAATAATGAAAGAAGAAGTACATTGAAATATATTACTAACTTATTAAATATAAAGAGACTCAAAGAAAATATTAACAGCTTTCAGAGATGTACAGAAACAGCTATAGTATTATATAGTAATATTATTCTCATTTAATACATGTACTGTTAATATTCTTTATATACAGTTATTATATAATCTATATCAGAAATACATGTAGAAAACAGATTTTTATTACTGAAAAGAATAATTACAGCAATTCTCTGTTTTTATATTATAAAGATAAGTTATTCTTATTTCTTTCTTCTCTCTTTTCTCTTCTTCATCAATTCATCACTAAGTTCAAGCTGATATGAAAACTATTAAAACACTCTTAGAAACTCTCAAATTAAAGAGTATAGACTAATCAAATTTTAAATACAGAAGAATTAAATTATATTCAATATTATTAATTATTCATTCTCTTTTAATAAAATAATAGTTATATCTTCTCTCTCTTCTCTCTTAAATAAAACATGATCTGTGAAAAGTGAGTACTATATCAGATTATAATAACTAATACAGTCTCAGTATACAGAGCTGTATACATACAGTATATACTGAACTGAGAGACTGTATGAGTTGTAAATCAGCAGCAGCATCTCAGAGAGAGCTGTATAGTATGAAAAAGCTGCAACTCTTAGTCACATGTACAGAGAGTGAATTATCACAGTAAGTATATATATATTATATGAAAGTAACACTTTTTAGTAATACTCAGTCTCTGATATTATAAAAATAAAGTCTCTTCATAAGATTCATTTTTATCAGAAGTTAGAGAATCTTATATTTCTTAAGATTATCTTTATATATCTTATCTATGAAATCAATGAGAAAAATCATTAATTTCAGTATTCTGTTCTTAATATTATTCAAGTGATAGCAGAGTTCACTCTGATCACACTTTTTAAGTATATATTTTCTAATTTATTCACATTTATACAGATATATACTGATTATTTATTAGATAGTATTAAGATAATAACTTATCATAACTATATTACTCTTACTGTGAGAAATACACAGTTAATAATAAATATTATAAAGACTCTGAAAAGTGAGTATTTTAAAGATGCTATAGCTCTGTAATCTTGATTTTTTTTATTTTTATTTTTTATTTTTTTCTTTTTCTTTTATTTTTTTTTTCTTTCTCTTCTTTTTTTATTATGATTTTTTCTTGTTTTTGTTTTATTTTTTATTTTTTATTTTTTTTTATATTTTATATTTTTTTTATAATTAAAATTATATAAATTATAATCTATGTTTAGAAAAGTAATAATATTTGATAACACTCTCTATTGAATTTTCAATAAATAAGTACTATGTTATAATATTATGTAAGTGAGAAATGATTTCATAGTCTCATTTAATATTATTCTTAATAATGAGATCAGAATGAAAATATGACTAAGAATTCAAATATATTCTTTATCTGAGACTAGATTTTTATTTGAAAAGTGAATCTGAGATCTTTAATATTTGAAATAACATGATTTGAAATCAATGTGATGAACACAAATCATGACCAGAAGTAATGCTTTTAGGCAATATGACAACTGTAAAGTTTGATCCTGGTCTCAGACACGGTCACACGGTCAGTCTATGTGTGTGTGTGTGTATGTGTGTGTGTGTTTGTCTCCTTGTGAGGCTAAAGAGGCGTTTGTTCCTAGTAGTATTTCGTGTTCGGCGGCAGACCCTTTTTTTGATCTTCTTCCTATAAAACTTGTCAGTCTCTATCAAATCAGGAAAATGGAGAGATAATTTGCCATTAGAGACGAACAAGTAGCTGTTCAAAGCTTTCAACAACTTCAGTTTCAAACTTAATCTGGTCATGCCCCTTCTTTTCAATGTATGTGTCATTTGGATAAACAATTGCAATATCAAAATCAATTCATATAACTCTTTCTTGATCACCAGGAACAATGAGGATATTCTTTGAGTAAGGATCATTATACTCAACTAAAGCTGAATGAATTTGCTGAATGTTAATGACAGCTTTCTGCATATGTTCTCTTGTATAAGTAACACAGTTCATTACCAAAGGCTTTGGCAGATACTCAATCAGAATGGCACATGGAAAATCTGTGTCATGCTGAAAGGCATCTAGATAAGGAGCACATTTGGCTGGGTCAATGGCTAGTATAAACCCGTAGAAATCTGGCACAGCACCAGAATCACATATTTTAGACTGTTTAAGCCTGCAATAGGCTCTAATCTCACAGCGAGAGCGGTCCAAATCTCGAATATGGTCGTGGGCGTACCCAGGATCCCCATTTTTGTGGAACTGCGTTGCATCATGATCAGGAAAAAGGACAACAGGTTAAGAAATGCACACACACTGAATGGGGATACATACCACTTTCAAGACCCGTGGCTTGCCACAATAGTTGACATGAAATATGGAGGATGCTTCTGAGACATTAAGGGTTTCCTCAAACTCCATCTTCGCAAAATTGATGTCGAGCTTGAAGTTGTCATCGAATCCTGCCTCGTCACGGTATATGGTGCCCTCCTTCTGGATTGACCCAAAGAAAGTGTCTGACATGGATGAAAGAATTTATATGGATCATATGTAAACTGAGTGGTACCTGATACTGATAGATTGCTCGTATGGGCAAATATGCGAGGCTGGATGTCGCTGATATTGGCTCAACGTCCTAGGTTATATACTTCCGTACAAGTGCGCACGAGTCATTGGCACGTGATAGGGTAACTAACTTAGCAACCCAGAGTGAGATTAACACCGAATTTATGACGATGAGAGATAAGAGGTTATGCAGATATTGTTTCAATGGTTGTATCCAAGTGGTAGATATCCCTCTATCTATGCAAAAATGGTCTACAGCTACTAATGTTCTTGTTCAAGTATTCTGGAATTATCAATTGGGATTACATCTGCTCCGTAACTACACTTTTAGAACTACGATCGGATCTGCCTAGGCGGTAATTTGTCGTAGTCCATCTTGATCCACCTTCATATTGCAATATGAACAGAATGGCCTCTTCGTCTGTTAGTGAGTGTTCTCTGGAACGGCAGATTTCGGGACGCTGCCTTCAAGGCAAAACCTAATGGGGAGCCAGTAAAAAGAGAAAGAAGATAATGATTAAGTTACCCACGACCAGCGACCGCGACCATATTAATATTCTTGGCGAATGTGAAAATCAACATGTCGAAACCCTTTTTATTGGCTCTTTGGCCAGGATGGATAGTTAGGCAGTGCAATTAGGCACCTTTCGGCAGTAAAAATCTGACAGCTCGACGGAATGATATGTTAAACTAGATGTTACGCGAAGCGGAAGAATGGTTGAATAATAGGTCCCTTCTTCGAAGTCTTTTACTTGCCTCCTGCTTCTGAGGATGCTACGGTCCCAAGTGGTTCTTTCTGGGCGTTCCCTAACTTTCCAAAATACCAAACCGTGAAATGGAGGAAAAGCTCTCTGGCTTCAAAAAAAAAAAAAAAAAAAAAAAAAGCGAACCTCAACAACTCTTGAGAAATCAGCTAGCCAGGCTGTGTTTTATAGGCCGTCGGAGGGGGATATTGGATCACGACATATTGCTGGTCTTAGACAGCAACTTCTTCCCACCTCTAGAGCCTAGGGTTCTCGATTGCTGGAGCACGCCAAGTAATCTACATGGTGTTCAATTAAGTAGAGTAAATATTTCAGATGTGGAGCAAAATTGTTTATCACCAGGGATGCTATACGCATACGCATAGTACGGAGTAGTATGTTGAGAGATAGGATTATGTGGAATTAAGCTTTTACATTGAAAAACATCGAAAAAGCCGAATGGCTCCTTTTATATTTTGTTATTTATTTATTTTGCCATGAGAAGATCATATATACACGAAAAAGGTATGATAAACCCAGGTTGTTCGTTCACTCAGTAAATCATCCCCTTTACTTCTGCAAAGAAGTTTCGCACCTGCAATTAACAAGAAAAGGGCATCCCCCCCAAAAAATCCATCCGTAGAACATCAACTAGACATCAAGTACCTATCTACTCCACTCAACCCTCCCCTTACAAATATCTAACTACTCCCCCTTATCCCCCTTCACAAACACCATATTCAATTCCTCACCAGGGCTCAACGTCACATCAAACTTGAACGGCGGATCCTGACCCACAGGCGCCGCCCCAACAGCCTGAATTTCACTGAAATTCTGCAAGATTCTCGCAACCGTATACCCCATCTCCAACATAGCAAACTGCTGTCCCAGACAGATGCGCGGCCCGCCATTGAACGGAATGAAATGCCACGGCTTCGGTTGCCAGCCTGACGTCCACCGCTCTGGGATCCAGAGCAACGGGTCGAAGTAGGGGATGGACCGCTTCTCGTCGCTACCTGTAGTTGCTACCCCCATTCCTAGTGCGGGCGGGGGCGGGGGCGCGTCGTACAGATCGCGCCGCCGCTGCATGTTCATGGTCGAGTAGAGGATGCGCGTGTTGTTGGGGATGCCAATGGGGGAGCGGCCGTCGGGCCCGCCGCCGCGGGGAAGGCTGGTGTCTGTCAGTGCGTGGCGGACGTTGAAGGGCACGACGGGGTACAGGCGCATTGTCTCGTTGAGCACGGCGGTTAGGTATTTCATCTCCTTGAGGTCGGAGTAGCTGGGTTTACGGCTGGTTCCGAGGCGGTCGATGACGTCTGTGCGGAGTCGGCCGACGACTGTTGGATTGCGGGAGAGCTCGAAGAGGCAGAAGGAGAGGGTGGCGGCGGTGGTGTCGCGTCCTGCGAGGAGGATGGCGACGAGTTGGTCGCGGATTACTTTAGGATCCTTGGTGAAGCGGGCGAGGGCGTGGAGGAAGGTGTCCTTTTTGGAGAGCTTCTTGTCGAGTTCTTCGGTGCTGAGAGTGAGGACCTCGTCGATGAAGGGTTGCATGAAGTCGTCCATTTTCTTGAGATTTATGCGGAACTCTTTGCGGGATAATAGGGGGCTGATGGGTCTACAAAAAGGGGGGAAATATTGGGTTAGCTAAACAAGCAATAGAAACACCCCTTTCCTTCTCCCTTTTTTTCTTAAAATATAAAATTTTTAAAATAGATCAGTGAGCGCAGGGCATGTTCCGACTTACCCAGCTCTAAACAAAGTCGACTGGCGATGGAGGACGTATTGGAAAGACTCTGCGAATACAGTTTTCGGGTCATCCAAGCTATCAACACTCTGGCCGAGGAGGTAATCCGTGGCTGCATCGAGAGTAAAGCGGAAGAACAGTGCTGCGACATCGACAACTTTTCCTTTCCCAGGCTTATTATTATTCCCTTCTAGATAAGGAATGAGTTTCTGGATGTGCTTTTCGAAGTTCTCCGTATCGACAATTCTATCCCTTGCAAACATGGGTCGGATCAGATGGCGCGATCTGGACCACAGCTCGCCGTCCGTAGCGAAGATGCTGTCACCCAGGAACTCCCTCCATTCTTCGTGGAAGCGCTGGCCTTTCCCGTAATCAGCAAATTGGCCGGTCAGGACAGCCTTGATGTTCTCTGGGTCGACGGTGTATATAGCACGGAAAGTAGAATTCCCGTTTATCTCTAGAGTAGATGACGGATCACCGTTGGGTAAAGGTAAGGCGGCAAGCTGGTCCCGCCAGAATTTAAGCTCCTCTCTCTTTCCTGCCGCCTTGAAAGATTTACATATGAAATCGAGGCCTGCATAAATTTTTCAACGTTAGCGATTTAGTTTTCACTTCCCCACATATTGATATGCTAGTACAAATAATTCTCCATCGCCCCTCTCCGCATGACAACTCTTTATCATATCTCCAACGTACAGGATGGAAATAACAGCAGCAACTATTTGAAAAAATCGAACATATTAACTCACCTACTGGGAGGTATGTTGGAACAACCGGGGCATGTGATCCCAAGCGCCTAATTTTGCGCTCGATCTGGATTCTGCGAATCCAGTACACAATGAAGGAAAAACCAAATATGCCCACGACAGCCCTCGCCGGCGTTAAGTTTTGGATCAACTCCGCAACAATCATCTTCGCAGTGGATGTGCTCCCAGCACTTCAAACACTTGTATATATATTTACTTCCACGGCTTGGGGAAAGGTGAGACTTTTCAGGCGGATATTGGAATGATATATGTTCCACACGCACCCTTATCGGGTCGTCCACCTATAGGGGGGGGGAACCCTATGCCCCGCCTTCGTATGGCTGGGGGTGATTTCAGACCGAGACAGCAGAGAGAGAGAAGAGGTTTCAATAATTAGAGACGGTGTTTTGCACCACTGCGGAACTATTCCGGCCGATCCAGACGAAATAGAGTCTAGAATGATACCTCCCACCTCTATCAG
Source organism: Blastomyces gilchristii SLH14081 (assembly GCF_000003855.2). Taxonomy (NCBI): domain Eukaryota; kingdom Fungi; phylum Ascomycota; class Eurotiomycetes; order Onygenales; family Ajellomycetaceae; genus Blastomyces; species Blastomyces gilchristii. Next base: position 1,306,294 of record NW_003101678.1, read on the forward strand.
ACGGGCGAATCTCGGCACTGGCGAAGGGGAGAGCTCCTTGGACATGAAGAGAATGGAAGGAGAAGAAAGAAGGAAATGACAACATCCTAATAATCATCCTATATAAGAATATATATCACGGATGGATCAGACAGAGGTCCAACAGCGGGGGAAAAACCACCTCACCGGGCCGGCTTAACTCCACATATCGGCTTCAATAATATCAATTGGATGCATTATTATTCCCGACGAAAGCGAGGTCGGTTCGGTTCTCATTCGTTTTTCTCCACCTCAACTCCTAGTTAGTTAGTAGTTACACGTATCAACTTTCTCCTCCTTTCAAGCAGCTTCCTGTTGCTGGACGTACTCGTACTCGATTTCGCTCAGCAATAGACCAGACGCTATGTACTCTGTATGTTGTCAAAAGTGATTTTTCTTTGAATCATGCATATGCGCGGGCTTTTCGCGGGTTATTCATGCTTACTACTTACTACATATATGCACGCTTGCTTGCTTTGCTTTGCTTTGCTTGCTGAATGGTCCATTTATTAGAGTGCTTACCGTTCGCCTACTACCTAGGGTCATCTTATCGCTGGCACATACATACGGAGTACACATCTACATGTCATTGAATGAAGGCCAAATCAGGCGCATCCGATTCCTAAAATCTTAAGAAAGACGTTGCCATGAGTCTACGCGGCGTACATAATTTACATGGTCAAAGAAAAGAAGAAACAACTTTGATATCATCATTTCATGTTCCCCAGATGCAGTCTCGTACCAAAGTCCTCACACAAACCCGACCCCTACCTAGCAGCCGGCGGTACCTCCTGGCGCACACACAACTAAATGTCCCATCCCTGAGTAAGTTTGAAGGCACGGCCTGCAAAAAAGTACGCCGGGGGTGCTTTGGCTCGTTTAGCCCTTCCCCGCAAACCCACGATGGTGAGTCGTGACGCCGTACGATGTGCCCAATAATTGGCTGGAGCAGGACTAACCAAGACGCGCTAAAATGCTCCTATATTGAGGCCTCGGTGTCAGATGAAGATTCTGGGGCTCTGGGACGGGGACCGGGGGAATGTTGATGTCCGGGGTAAAAATAATTTTGGTGATGGTTTAACCTTAGAATAATATCCATGATGGACGTGGAAGTGCGTCTGCTGGAAGTTCTGCCCCTGTCTATTTAAATGTTTTTTTCCCCAATGGCTGAAGGGGTGTGAAAGGTTGTGTTTATTATTTTGTGAAATAAATTAAAAGTTGCCTGACGGCACATATTTTTATGATTGATTGGTGGTGGATATTTTCATCCTTGTTTCATTCATTCATTTCCCTCATAGACATTTCTTTTAGCACGTGAAAGATTTCCTCGAGGACTCGCGGGGTTACAATTATTCAATTTAATTCTTCATAGCCGAAAACCAGTAACTGGTCATTACCCACACGCCCCCACCACCACCGTTTCCTCCCCCCAATATGGACGTCTTCAAAAACCCTAAAACGTCACAAGTGAAACCCGAGGAGGAGAAATCCCAAATTCCGCTCCACTTTACAACTCGCAGCTCCCCTCCCTCATGAGACAATACGTCATCTGTGCCAAGCTGGCTCCAACACCCAAATCGATCACAGCGCGCTCGCGCCATTCGCTCAGGCGATACGACGCATCCTGAATCTGATTCGTGGTCCGCGGCCCGCTCCAGAGTACCTCTGCGGCTGCGGCTGCCCGGGGCCAGACCATCATGTCAAGGACGATCGGGTCAACGTGCTCCGACCACATGTGCGTCTCCCCGCCTTCAATCAGATGGTGCAGATCCTCTGAAATTCCCTCCAGGGGGTTATACATGTACATGTGCTTCCAGTTCTTTTTCGGGCTGCACCAGTCGAGGAAAGGTTCTTTGATTGCGGTCGAGCCTGGTTTGGGGTTTACGTAGATTCCCTGTCCACAGTCGAGGTACCAGGCGTCGCCGGAGCCGAAGATTGTGCGGTATCCGCGGTCCAAGAGATGTTTGACGGCGGATGAGTTGCGCCATGCTTGTACGATTATTTCGGTTTTCTCGGTTGGGGAGGGGGAGAGTGTTAGGTCCCAGTCTGCCACGAGTTCCTCCCAGACAATTGGCGTGAGCCCTGCTTCGCGGATGGCGGTGTGAAGACGTGTTACGACAGCTTGAAGTAAGGGGCGGAGGACGGCCTCATCGCTCGACCCGATTGCCTCTTCGAGAAGATACGTATTGAGATTGAATTCATCACCTCCCGTGTGGAAATAGCGGGTAAATGGCGAGACGCGAGGAAGCAAATCTGCCATCAGCTTGTCGAGGAACTCATCTACGTCTGACGAATTTAACTTGATTTGCCCGCTCGGGGGTTGGAGCGCGTACTTGTCCCATTCATCGGCTAGGAAGGCGGACACCAGTTCGGGAAACGCGTATCCAATCGAGCCCGTGTGGCCGGGCATGTCGATTTCTAGGAATACTGAAACACCCCGTTCGAGGCCATGAATTTGGATATCCGACAGCTGGGAAGACGTCAATATTAGACTGGGATGGTAGGCCCCCTTGGCCGCTAATTCAGGCATAGAGGGGATATCCAACGGCCATGATTGGGAATCCGTTGCGTGGATGTGAAGACGGTTCATCTTTGCAGAAGCCATGGTATCAATTGTTCGTTTAATATCCGCTGGCGTGTACGCGTTTCTAGATATATCAAGGTTCAAGCCACGGTGACCCCATTTAGGGGCGTCCGATATGGAAATAGGTGCGTACGGGGTATATACCCCCGGCCCGGAAGAATGTGCATAGAATAGCTGGCTAAAGGTTTGGAGTGCACGGATAGTTCCGATGGCGGATTTTGTCGAAATAGTTGCTTCGCCAGTGGCGGATATTTCAATCTTGTAGCTTTCGTCTTCATGGATGTAGTCTCGCGTTTCCGCCCCTGGCTTGCTTTCAGAGCCTTGGTTGATGACTACTTGGCGGATAACTGCATGTTGTCCATCCAAGGCGGGTTCAAAGGTGCTATTCCGTGGATGGAATTTCCAAGGTACGAATTTGGTGCGGTATATTTCTTTCCCAGCGCGTTTAATAGCCTTCCGGACTACTTTAGCAACACTTGGAACAGGTATGCCTGTAGCCTTAGGTTTTCTCAACCAGGGCGTCTGGAAGAAGTCTAGGACTTCCGCCAAGTCCACATATGTAGAGAAATAATCCACATCTCCAGGGGCGTTGCCTGCACAATTAGGCTGGTAGGAGAATTCCGCAGAAGAGGCGAGCCACAAGGTTGTGTTGCCATGCTTGAACTCCTGCGGCTGAGGCCAGAGCGCCAGAGAAAAGGGAACGAAAGTGAGTAAGGTCACAAAAGAGAGCAGCATTGTGAGATAAACGGCGATGCTGGAGTGGAGAATGTCTGGCGGCAGTACGAAGGGAGAAGAAGAAATGAATGAGGATCACAGCTGGTAGTTCTTGAAAAGAACGACGCGGAAGAGTCAACAAAGATACGTTTATTTCTCTTCAAACGGGCGATCAGCTTAATTCTTGTCAGAAGTAGCTGCAGTCTCACTTATGGAAGTGTCCTGAAGAGGAGAATCCTCAGTGAATATCACACTTCGTTCGCCAATTCTCGTCGTACTGGCAACACTTACGAGGAAAAGGAAGGGTGAAGCACATGCTGTATAGCAAGCGGGAAATTCAACCTGGACAATAGGATACTTTGCTGATGCATCTCCCCAATTAATGTAGGTTCCTTAAGTAGCTACATATGCATGCCACTTGGGTGGAACCGGTGGGAGGGAACTTATGGAGCCATCACAATGAAACACTGCATTTACATCTTAGAGTTCCTTTACAAATGAATGAAATAATGAAGACACATAATCTGAACCAAAGCTAGTGATTGAAGATACAAAGATGTACCTGGCATTGGAACTGTTTTGAAACTTGAGTCAACAACAGTTGAGAGTTGGTTCACAAACCTTCCAACAAGGAAATTGGAACTTCTGATTACCTGTCTAAAACCACTCCCACTAATACCTTTGCTGGGTTAAGTTAGGGGTTAGAATAACCTTGAAAGGGCCTGGGAGGAACCCTGGAGCTTGAATTGACAAAGACGGAATCCGAACTAGCGTGATTAATTTTAAATGGGATCAATCGTGGTCGTGCCTGACTCAACTCTGACTCAGCATCCTGGGTGACGTTTGTGGCTTCTTTGTGCTGCCGTAACATGTCCCAATCGGGCAAGTCTCGACTTCACTGCGAACTTTCACCGTAAGCTTTTATTCAACGACGCCATGTTGAGCAGTAATAAGTTCACCATCCTCAATATTCGTCGTTTGCTGCGGACCCTCCTACTCCGGACGCTCTCGATGCTGCAAACCTCTCTGCGCCTATTACATACCAAATAGAGATATTGCCCCCCGTCATTTACTTTACCCCCGTGCTTCTCCACCATTCTTCTATTTCACAAGGCCTCTATCCCGTCCACCCTTGCCACATCTCTTAGCTACCGGGTACTATCTCCACACGAACGCGCGCTCCGCGACCATGTCGGTTTCCATCAAGCTCGGAACTCCCCTTGCAGAGGCCCTAAACGAGGCCGTGCAACCGAAGCTAGTGGAGGTGGGTTGGAGCACCGGCGGGGGCGACGACTCCGCGCTCGCAGAATACGTCATCCTCATGCTTGTAAACGGGAAAACTCAGGATCAAATTGCTGCAGAGCTTGCAAACGACCTCCTAAGCCTAGGCCCGGAAGATACGGAAGCGGTTGATTTTGCGAAATGGCTATTTGAACAGGTCCATGAACTAAACAACAAGATAAATGGCGCCCCGGAGAAGACAGCGCAACAGGCCCAGTCGCAAGCTATTCCTTCCATTTCAGAGCAGCAGGACAGCTCATCCTTACCAACCGGAATGGGAGATATGGGAGATTCTGAAATGGGCGGAGATGTCACCAACGCGGTGCAGGATGGTAATATGTACGATGCCGCTTCCTACCTCTCCTTTTGTTAATTTTCATCTGTAGCTAATTAATTTTGAACTTGGACAGTCCCACTGGTCCCAAAGCTGCCCGAAACCTCCGACACCAGCAGCAAGGCGGACGAGGCCGGATGATGGGGCAAATAAATAAAGCTATGGACCGACCGAATGAGTCAGTTCTGCACAGGGTACGCAATCACCAAGGTTCAGAAAGAATCAACAGTCACGCGAGAGATCTCCCGAAAGGCCCAAGAGGGTTTCAGTGGAGAAACGGACGTATGCTTCCGGGAAGGACTAGCGCCCCGATGGGAATGGGAATGGGAATGGGAATGGGCATGGGCATGGGAATGGGAATGGGCGGTGCTCAGATGCCAAACACGGCACACACGGCACCAGGAATGGTGTCGTTGAGTCCTCAACAACAGATGCAGATGATGGCTATGCTAGAAGAACAAGCTCGAATGATGGCTCAGATTATGCCCGGCATGGTTCCACCGGCGATTAACCCCGCATTTCAGAGCGGCCCGCCTCCGGGCCAACAAGGACGCTCCCTGTTTGAACGAGCGGAGATCAACCCGAACCCGAACCAGCCCTTCGGTCGACCGGAGCACGCGAACGGCCATTCTTCAAAATTCCACCGACCAGCTGCAAACGTCGACGTTGAAATGGACACATCACAAGGTGCTCCAGGTTCTTCCATGGACGTTGATGCTGCACACGAAACCCAAGCCACAGAACCAGGCCCCAACACTGTTTGCCGATTTAACCTGAAATGCACACGGAAAGACTGCCCTTACGCGCATCAATCCCCCGCCGCCCCTGAAGGCATGGTCGTCGACGTGAATGACGAATGTCCGTTCGGAGCAGCATGCAAAAATCGGAAATGCGCCGCCCGACACCCTTCCCCCGCCCAAAAGATCGAACACCAATCCGAAGAACTCTGCCGATTCTTCCCACACTGCACGAACCCAAACTGCACATTCAAGCATCCGAGCATGCCCATGTGCCGAAATGGCGCGGACTGCACGACACCAAACTGCAAATACACACATCTGCAAATCTCCTGCAAATTCAACCCGTGTCTTAACCGGATATGCCCGTATAAGCATGCGGAGGGCCAGCGGGGTGTGTTTGCGGATAAAGTATGGAGAGCAGGTGATGATGCGAAGAAGGAGCACGTTAGTGAACGAAGATTCGTGACCGATGAGGATGGGGAGGAGGAGCTTATTAAGCCTGGGACTGCTGCGGCCGCCGATACATCCATCGATGCAGACGAAGCGAAGGGCCACGAGATTTTGACTTGATACACCTCCTTTATAATTTTCCGGTTCAATTTCGTTTTCATTTTATATATATCGCGGGTTTTTTAATTTCCTAACCGCCACCCCACACCCGTGCGGCCGCTGTTTATCACCTGTTTATAAAGACCACCATATTTTGAGAATCTCGTTTTCCTTTTTGATTTCCTTTCTTCCCGGGGTTTCCTTCCTTCCTTCCTCCCTAACCATGTATTCAACCTTGCCTCGCTTCCAAGTTTTAACTGGGGTTGTACCCCCTGGCATGATCGGCGTTTGGATAAGGGGTGCTGCAGTCGAGGGTTTTTTTTTTTTTTTTCCCAAAAAGGGGGATTTCAAATGGTAATATGGGGAATATGGGCGTTCAAACATATTGGAGAATGATGAGAAGTTTTTAGATCATGTATGATTATTTTATTTTATTTTTATTGATTTTCTTCATTCAGAAACGGGGTTTTCTCTTTCATGAGGAATGAAGTTTCCTTTTCCTTTTCCTTTCCCCATTATTTTTATATATAACTACGGAGTATAGAAGGGATGTTTCATTATCCTCTTACCTAACCCCTATTTTATGCCATCTCGTCCGATGAAGAGAAAAGAAACAGATGGCCAATAAATTTAGTATCAGATGAACCGTATTTGTTCAACTACTACTCCGTACGCGGAACATCGTCTTGAAGCTTATTAACTCTTATTTTGTATGTCAGATTTGATTTTGTACGAGGCGTTGATAACCTTGCAGGCTATGTAGTAGCAAAATATATCCTGGAGAGTGAATAACAATGGACGTTCAAACGGATTTCTTTTCTTTTTTCTTCCCCACAGTACATCACTGTGCACATTATTATTATATTCTCTGATTTTTTACAGCAACCCAGAAAGTTCTGTGCTTTGAGTTTGTTTCGCTATTCGACCCCTTTTGAGGCCCTTACAAGTTCCTACGTTACCAACTTGGCTCAGTAATTTTTTGCTCTCCTCCTACCCCCACGGCCCGCCCATAGGACATCGAGACGGTTTCTTATCTAATTGAGTTCTATGTATGTATGTAACATCTTTTACATAGTGCTCCATAAAATCCTGTCACCATTTCCCCTGCAATCCGAGCCTGTCTGGCTTCATCCACATTACCCTCTTTTATTTGGCCGGGGTTGGCGATGGTTTTCGAGATGATTTGGTAAACATTTAGTATCTGGAATTACGATTTTCGGATTGTTTGAAAGGAAGTATAAAAAAAATACCATGAACAGTAGAGTTTTTGGAACTCCGATAGAAATAATGTGCAAAACATGGGGAGAGATTGAGGCCCAGAAACCTAAATTTTAGCTCATTTCCAAGACCAGCAATCGCCGCAAACAAAACTGCCCGAGCCAGCAACCCTCAAGGACTGAGGCCACAGTACATAATTACCATAATTTCTCATTGCCATGCGTCCACGATGTTTACATTGCCGCACCATAGACGAGCTATGGGCGCATGCTCGCCCCGGAATACGGCCATTGCCTCGGCCTAGACGATTAATCACATCCCGCACAGCTCCAGTTCGACGCTTCACCTCCGATCCGAGCATACATCAGAAAAACGTTGCTGTAATAGGGGCCGGTGTTACTGGCCTGTCAACTGCATTCCGTCTCTCTCAAGATCAAGATGCACGGGTTACACTTTATGAGAAGGCTCCGAAGCTTGGTGGTTGGTTGCAATCGGAAATAATCGATGTTGATGGTGGGGAAGTGCTCTTTGAATACGGACCTAGAACACTCCGCGCGGGATTGGAAGGCAGCATGTCGACGTTGGAGCTGGTAAGATAGCGCACAAATCCCCATTCTGAGTTTACCAAAGATATTCTCGAAACTAATGTGTATGTCATTGTGAGCGTTTTAGTTATTCGATCTAGGCCTCAAAGACGATATTATCTCAACCAAGACAGATTCCCCCGCTGCCCGCAACCGATACATTTACTACCCAGACCACCTCGTGCGTTTACCGGGTCCGTATCCCGGCGCTGGCGTACTGGGAAACGTTATTATGAATGTTATGCAACTAATTTCAGAGCCCGTGCTCAGGAGACTTGCGATGGAAGTGATTTTGGAGCCTAGACGGCCCGTCCGCGACCCAGCAATATCTGACGAGTCCATCGGCGATTTTATCAAGCGCCGTTTTGGGCCGAACGCGGCAGATGTTGTTGGGTCTGCGTTTTTCCATGGCATCTATGCTGGCGATCTATACAGACTCAGCGCGCGGTCGATTTTGCGCGTCGCCTGGGATGAGTTCGAGCTCTCTGAACGAGGGTTTGCGACGGAGTTGATGGATCAGGCTAACCAACTAAAACTTTCTATGCCATATGATATTGCCATGGCTCGTCGGTTGGTTGAGAAGGAGAAATATAATGAGATTCGTCGGTTTGCAAAGGGTAATAATGTTTTTACCTTGCGGCGGGGTATGGGGCAGCTCTCCACAGCATTAGAGTCGTCGTTAAGGGGTGCATCGAATGTGGAAATTAAGACGGGTGCCGAGATTAAGTCTATCTCTAGGAGGGGGGAGGATTCAGCATCTATGACTGTACGTCAGATACCACACCCGATTCCTCTCCATTTCTTGCTAACCGCATGTCACTATTCTATAGGTTGGCCTTGATGATGGTACCGCTTCCGACTACGACTATGTAATATCCACGACAACTTCCGCGGCCCTCTCCCAGCAACTCCTTGCCTCAGGAACGAACCAACCTCCAACATCCGTAACCGACCTTCTCGATGAAAATGACTACGCTGTTACCGTCATGGTCGTCAACCTCTACTACAAAAACCCAAATCTAATCCCCACCCGCGGCTTTGGCTACTTAATCCCACGCTCTGTCCCCTTTGATCTAAACCCCGAACGCGCACTCGGCGTTATCTTCGCCTCAGATAGTAGCGCCGGGCAGGACACTGCCGACCCTCCCGGTACAAAGCTCACCGTCATGCTTGGCGGTCATTGGTGGGATGACTGGCTCCTCTCAGACCTGCCGAATGAAGAGAGCGCCATCGCCATGGCCAAATCGGTGCTGGCGAGGCATCTGGGCATCGCTGACGAACCTGTTGTTGCCAAAGCGCGGTTGCAGAGGGATGCGATTCCCCAGCCGACGATTGGACAAGTGATGCGGATGGAACAGCTGCATGACGCTTTGGAGCGCCGGTTTGAGGGGAGATTGAAGGTTGCTGGGGCGTGGTATACGGGTGTTGGGGTTAATGACGCAATACGGGCTGGGAGAATTGTGGCCGCGGCGACGCTAGAGGGGCGGGACGGGACTACGGGATTGGAGAGATATACATCAGAGAATTTTAAAGGGAGGTTTCCTGCTTTGAAAGTGCAGGAGGAGGAGGAGGAGTGAGTGTATGATTATTTGAGAGGGGTTTCTTCTTGTGTGATGTATATTAAAGGTGGAAATACATATGGTTTTGGTCTTCTTCTCCATTGCGGCTTCGAGCTGAACTTATTGTCAGATAGAAATAGAGATTAAAATTCATATACCCCTTTTTAGGCGCGAAAAGTCCGATTCATTGACTATATGCCACCGAGATATCAGGGTACGCTCTTGTTCGTACCTGTATTGTTTGCCATCTCCTATCCGTCGATATTTCCCCTGGGTTTGTTTCTTGGTGTTGCAACTATTCATTCAATTGCATGTGCATAGCCCTTTCAAGCCCAGGACTTCACTCATATTATTCACCATCAAAATGTATCCCTCCCCAATCTCCACATCTGAGTTGAACTTGTCTCTCCAACATGCAATCAGAGGCCCTTCACAAATCGGCATGGCTAATGGTAAGAATGGTAAGAATGGTGTCATGCCGGTAATGGTATCGATGGCCTGTCGACAGGGTGCGTAGCTGAGTCCACACAACGATGGCATGAGGGTTCTGTCACACCGTTCGGGTGCTCAACTTCGTATGATAGTATCATAGGATCTTTATCGTTAACTCCCCCTCTTTCCTCCTTCGAAGGCGTCCCGAAAAACATCCGTCGCATACCACCTTCAAAAACGAAAATTTTAGAAAGAAATCACACAAGAGTACTGTAGCCTTCGCAGACAGGATATTCCCGGCCATTCAGGGATTTAGATCCCCACTCGTCTTCTTCTTTTCCCCCTCTGTATCAAACCCCAACGCATCCAATTGCCTCACCAATTCCTGAATCTTAATAACTTTCTCAAACTGCTCCGGAAGCAGATTCTCGCCATTATCCTTCTTCTCCCTTAGCTCCCTTGCCTGCCTCAGTTTTTTGCGTAGGTTGCGCGCTTTCTTCTCCTTCTCAGCCTCAGCGTTCAGAACGGTGTCGGTGCCAGAGCTAGGTTTTTCTTCTTCCCTCCTTTCTCTCCAATTATCGTTCCCCGTTGCCTTGTCTGTGGTCGCTCCTTCTGTCTTTCCAGAGGTTGTAGTCATATCATTCTCGCCCTCCGCAGCCTTCGCCCTTCGCTTTGCCTCCCGCTTCTTCGCATTCTTATTACTTGCAGCGGTAGCTGTAGTTGAATTGGTAGATTCCTCTTTTAAACCCTCTGCACCAGGAACACCGCCCTTGCCCCGATTCTTCCACACCTCAGCTGTACGGTTTTTGTACACCTGGATATCCTCGGGTGGTCGGTAGCCGGGGCGAATTTTGATTTCACGGCGCTGGGAGCCGTCAGGGCGTACGGAAGCGGGAATGTGGCGCTCGCCAGTTAAGGCATTGACTGTTATTCCTGAAGAGGAAACGGGTTCTGTTTCCGGCTTTGGCATGGTGTGCAAGACGAAGATGTATATATATATACGTGGTATCAGGTGGTGTTGTGGGCGTGGGCGTGGGCGTGGGCGTGGGCGTGGGCGTGGGCGTGGGCGTGGGCGTGGGCGTGGCCCTCCTCGCGAAGGGGTCGGAATGAGAGTTCAGACAGAGATACTTATATTAAATGGATATACGCGTCCAGCAATTATGAATCCAATGGAGTCAGAGTCAACAGCAGCTTCACCCTGCCAGCGCATGTGTTGTTAAGTGGAGTGAAAGCACTGGTGGTATGTATATTCGACTCATTGGATGTTGCTTTTTCCGGGTTGGCAGAATCCAAGGCGGAACCTCGGCTGGGCCAATCACCGCCTGTTTATTTAATTCCCGACGCCGTTCCTCTTCTTTCCTACATTCTTCAACCTGCGAATAGATCGAGTCTACACATCCAACTTGTCGCATAACTATCCTCTGACGCAATTGTGGCCCGCATAGCAATTTCCTCGTCGAAACCTCATACCTCTCTCACCATGGCTGGAGTATGTGATACCCCAATTCCTTAGCCAAAGCTCTATTCCCACGTTTGTCCACTAGATGGATTGTGCTAACACAAACACCCTACATTTCCACAGATCTCCGGAATGATATACAAGCAAGCCCTCCCTGCATCCTAACTCTCTACACTTGCAGACTATACCGTCTTCTAGCTGGATGAAGCGCTAATCTTCAACCCTTATTTAGCTCCCTCTTCCGACGGAATACCACGTTCCTGACGTCGATGTTTGTCGGAGCCTTCGTGTTTGAAATGTACGTTGATGGCTATGTTTATATGAAGAAAACTTGAGCTTTTGCGCATATTGGGTGGGATTGAAGCTGACAATTTCTGTCCTTGGTTATTAAAATAATAGAGCATTCGACACCATCAGTGACCGGATATTTGATTCCATAAATAAGGGTGTATGTACACAACTACTCGGCTTCCCCAGTTTGACCGATTCTAGGACTTTGATTGGCTGATTTTGGCACCTGTGTACAGAGACAATGGAAGGATATCCGACACCAGTACATTCAGGCGGCTGAGGAAGAGGAATAGACGAGGGAAAACTGGAAGATATTGATTTTAGAGGTGTGCTCTGTTCTCCTCTGGAAAGAAGCTTGACTTGGAAGTGAGAAGGAATTGTACTGTACATGTACAAATTAGACCCTGTGGCATTATACAAAAATTCATATATGTTTTTGACAAGATACGGGTCCGCCATGTGTGGCCATCTGAGCTGCCCTTCAATCGTACTTGAATAAAATTGTAGTAGCTGAGAATTAGAGCCTGCGAGCTCTATATTGATCGCTCTTCCCTTGTATGGAGGAACTATGCGAGTGGCGTTATCGGGACCCTCCGTGGCTAACAGCTAAACAAAACTCAGAACATGAACGTACCTCTGGGCGAGATCCGTAGCCAACTCAGCGAATTATTTTTGAATTTAGTGCATTTGGCGCATATTTAGAGCAAGTAAATAATGTAGGTGGTGTTATGCTGCGGTTGTGGCTGCTTACTGTTCTGATAGACTTAAATAAATATTGATACCAAAACATCATATGGTGGGGAAGCAAACAAAGTAAATACTTGACTTGATATCCAATCCAACATCAACCATCAACAAACGCTTTCACCAACTCCCATCGCTTTCATAGTTCTCTTCACTGCCTATTACTGTTTTCCTTTTGCAGTTAATATCCTCAACTCTTAGTTATTCATTTGCAAACTTTTTCTCACTTTCTTCATCTTACGCCCAAACTCTCCGAGTCCCCTCTTTCGCCTCCCCACCACCAACCACTCAACCCAACCGGACATACGAAATCCACAACCTCGCGGCACCATAATTTTAAGTCACGGGACAATACGATATAAATGACCTTAACGAAGGTGAGATAAAAACAACATACAGCAGTACCATGTTGTCGAATCTTGAACGGAGACTCGGCCGGGCTCTGCTGGAGCATCCCTCCCGACATGGTTACCGCTACACTAAGGAAGCCAGCCAAGACCTCCTCGAGCTCCTCTTCCACTCCCTAACTGGCTACAATGAAGAATATCTCCGCCTGCTCTTCCCCGACGGCTTTGCAGACGGTAAATGGAAGTTGTCTGAAGTTCAGGGTGCCGTTGAAGGGGCTGAATATACCGAAGCTGCACGTGGGAAACGGTGCGGGCACATTTTCAAAAACGGCGAAGCTTCATACCATTGCATGACTTGCTCTATAGACGATACATGCGCGCTGTGTACGCGCTGCTTCGATTCTTCAGATCATACGGGCCACAAGTATTCTATTTCGTTATCTAGTGGGTATAATGGGTGCTGTGACTGTGGCGACGAGGAGGCGTTTAAGGTCCCTGTTCTATGTGCTATACATACGGAGATGCCGCAGGACGTTGAGGGGGCAGGGAAGTCGTCGGCATCGTCGTCTGCTGCGCAGACGCCTGCTGAATTGGTGGAAAGTGTTACTACAACGATCAGCAGGGTTTATGACTATTTCTGCGATGTTATCTCGTGTTCTCCAGAGCAACTGAGGCTTCCAAAGACTGAAAATGGCATCAGGGAGGACGAGGCGGCATCGAGGCTATCGGCAGAATGGTATGGTGGGAGTGATCCTGTCGAAGAGGAGCCTGAGTTTGCACTTGTCCTCTGGAATGACGAGAAACATACTGTTACCGAGGTTGCGAATCAACTGTCGCGTGCCTGTCGAGAGGGGTCTAAATTCGGGATAGAGAAGGCCAACGAGACTCATGAGATTGGGAGGAGTGTGGTGAGATACTCGAAGGATTTGGAAAGCCTACTTTCGGTGTCGAAGATCATCGAGCAGATTAGGGTTACTGTCACGTTAAGATCTGCGAGAGATACGTACCGAGAGCAGATGTGTGGGACTATTATTGAGTGGCTTTCTGATATTGCGTCCTGTTCCATTGGAGAGGACAATCACCTGCTCAGGCAGACTGTGTGCGATCAGATGATTCAACCTTGGAGACTTGGAAGCAGTGCATCAAATGCCGACATTGGGAAGCACGGTATCTATGATAACGAGGAGGAGGATAGGTCGAGGAATTACTCTGTACGAGTTGCCATCGTTCCCGGGGGGGCCCTTTGTGCAGCTTCCCATGACTGCTGATGATCTGAATCTCGGTGATCAGGACGCAGGGGAAGAAGACCAAGAAATGGATGGAGAGCAGGATGACGATAATGGAATTGAGGGTGATGGGGATGAGGAGATGGATGAAGCCGAGCACGTTCGGCGTAACCTGGGACAAGTTGTAGAAGCCATAGAAGCAAGGGCAAACACTATTAATGCCGACGCTGAAATGGCGGACGACGACCTGGAAGCCGAGGAGGCTACTTTCGCTGGATATCCACCACCTCCACCCCCACCCCCACCACCACAACCTCCTCAGCAAGCAGTTGACCAAGGCATTGATACCCCCATTGCACCTACCGGCCCTGGCAGTGAGGGTTCTACGGGTTCCGTTTCTGGTGGAAAAATCAATATTCCTCAAACTCCCGGCGTGAGATGCGAACCTTCTGAGGGAGCACCTTCTTACTGGGAGATTAAGCCTCGGCGATTTTACCATAATGAAAATCTAACCCCCTATGAAGATTTGCGGAAGAGGACAAGACTTGATTGGATTATCCTCTTCGACTTGAGGCTATGGAAGAAAACCAGGACGGACGTTCGGGAACTATGCCTAGGTACCGTCGTCAACATACCGCAGTTCAAACGCATCCTCGGTCTGCGGTTCTCTGCTTTATATACCGCTCTCGCCCAGTTGTATCTGATCGCGGATCGGGAACCAGACCATTCTATCATTAACCTTTCTCTACAACTATTGACAACCCCTTCTATAACCGAAGAAATTGTCGAACGGGGGAACTTCTTGACGAATATTATGGCTATTCTTTATACCTTCCTTACCACTCGCCAGGTCGGGGAACCCCAAGATGTTAACCCTAACGCGACTCTCTCAATAGACACTGGCTCGGTAACTAACAGACGACTATACCATTTCTTCCTTGACCTGCGCTATCTCCTTCTATCTGATCATGTCAAGAGTCGGATCCGTAATGAGCGTCAGTATCTAAATCAGTTCCTGGACCTCGTTAAACTCCCGCAGGCATTTGCCCGAATGTTCGCGCAGTCGAAGCCCACGTTGAATATGAGACTGAAGGCTGGATTGGGGCATCTATTCTGATGCGCGAAATTAATCGCTTGTGCCGTCTGTTCTGTGAAGCCTTCCGTAAAAACGAATCGGAAGAAGACGCTGCTCACATCTATGATGCAATAGCTACTGCCGCTTATTCAACGATGGTTAACTCACTAGGGGTGGAGCAACATCGCTTTAACCAAGCTGAGATTAAAGACTACGTCCGCTTCAAGTCTGTTTCATACGTCGAATTCGAAAAAGACGCTTTCCAGAAGGTTTCGCACCATCGAATCGTCGAATTTGCGGTGGAGCGCGGTGCGATCAGTTTCCATCATGCACTCCATTATACACTCTCCTGGCTGTTGGAATGTGGACGGGATATGTCACAAGATAAAATGAGAGATGTGCTACTCCGCACCGCGGGGATGGTTAAATCTCAGCAACTAGTCGATACGCCCATCCCAAATCTTAGTCTGGATGATATTTTACTCACCATGTTTGATTACCCCTTGCGGGTGTGTGCGTGGCTCGCACAGATGAAAGCTGGGATGTGGGTGAGAAATGGGCTCAGTCTTCGACATCAAATGGGTCAGTATCGTGCAGTTACCACCCGTGAAATGGCATTTTATCGGGATCTCTTTTTGCTGCAGACTGCTTTTGTCGTTTGTGATCCTAGTAGGTTTCTTGCGAGCATGATTGACCGTTTCGGTGTTGGGGACTGGATGCGAGGCGGCTATGCGACTAGACCTGGCTATGACGATGCCAAACATGTGGATATTCTGGAAGAGATGATTCATTTAATGATCGTCTTGGTCACCGATCGAACGTCGCTGACAGGCGTGGACGATGGCGACAATGCTCGGAATAGTACTATGGCTAGAGATATTGCGCATGCACTATGTTTCAAGCCGCTGTCGTATACTGACTTGACCATTCGCATGAGTGATAAGTCTGGAGAATCGGGCAATTTACAGGAGGTGTTGGCTGAGGTCGCTACGTTCCGTCCCCCTGAAGGCATGAATGATACAGGCACTTTTGAATTGAAGCCTGATTATCTCGATCTCGTGGATCCATACTGCACATACTATACTAAGAACCAGAGAGAAGAGGCCGAGAACTCATATAAGCAGTGGATGGCGAAGAAGACAGGCAAAGATGCATCGTCAATTGTGTTCGAGCCGAAACTTCGCGTGATACGGTCGGGAGCCTATGTTGGGCTTTCTGACTTTACCCAAACTCCATTGTTTGCTCAAGTCATTCATCACTGCCTGGACTACTGTTTGACGGCCGATACTGTAACCAAATCAATCACTGTCACGAGGATCGAGACACTCTTGCATCTGGTCCTTCACCTGATTCTCTTAGCTACCCTCGAAGATCACGTCCTTGAAGATGACGCGCATGACAATGCTGCGGGACAACCTGACTCGACGGAGTCTTTCATCTACCACGCTCTGTTCAGGACCAAGTTTACTAAAACCGCGGAGATAGGCATTATCGGCTTGCTTCAAAATATATCAACGGTGCCTGAATTTTCCTCCTGTGGACCAAAGATTCGTCACATTTTGAAGAAATTTTGGCAGAAGCGCCCAAAGTCTTATGCTGCTGCCACAATTGCTCTTAAATTCCCATTCGATAATATCGAGACTCCATCGCCGGCTGTCAGGACGGAGAGCGAGCTCGAGCTTAAAAAGAAACAAGCACTCGATCGACAGGCGAAAGTGATGGCTCAGTTCCAGCAGCAGCAGCAAAACTTTTTGCAGGCACAGGGTTCTATTGACTGGGGCGAGGATGATGATATGAGCGAGACTGGAGAGCCGAGCATTCTCAGTCCCACCGAAAAGAAGCTGTGGAAGTACCCAGATGGTCGATGTATTCTGTGCCAGGAAGATACTAACGATTTGCGCATTTACGGAACCTTCGCTTTCATGGCAAATAGCAGACTTTTCCGACAAACTGACATGGAAGACTCGAGTTATGTTGGAGAAGTATTGAAAGTCCCTTCGAGTCTCGACCGTTCTGCCGAGAATATTCGTCCCTTTGGTGTTGCTAGAGAGAATCGAAAAATGATACGGAGCCTTGATTCGACAGGAGGTGAAGTAATTACAGAAAAGCAGGGTTTGGGTAAAGGCTTCAAGCCGAAGCACACAATAGAAGGCCCCGTTACGACGGGTTGCGGACATATTATGCACTACCACTGCTTCGAGGATTATTATGCCGCCGCGCAAAGGAGGCATCAACATCAGGTTGCTCGCAATCAACCTGAAAGGTTACGTCTCAATGAATTTGTGTGTCCACTGTGCAAGGCTCTAGGAAATGCCTTCCTACCAATCATTTGGAAGGGCAAGGAGGAGTCCTACCCTGGAGCGTTAAGCACGATAGACTCTTTCGATGAATTCTTGAACGAAACCCTGGTGTACTCTGTGACTAGATTCCGAAATCATGCTCTGATCATGGAGAGTGATAAGCTTTATTCTTCGGGATATCAGGAATTGTTCGTCGATTACGTATCTAAGAATTTTATAACCCCCTTGTCCCACAAGGTGAATCAATTGGCAACACCCACCCTTCCGGAACTGCTATCTTTCCCACAACCGACCAGGCTGCAAATGCCAGGCTTATACCCTCCAGCAGATGAAATCACCTCCATGGAACCTCCTCCTACGCAACAAACTACTATTTCCACCACGACAGCCAGCGACTCCATGGTCGCGGAGCTTGTTACTATCTACAAAAGGCTGAGAGATACCATCCGCACCAACGGAATCCAGTCACAATTCGGGTATCAGGGGAATGTATCGGACGACCTTATCCATACTGACGTCCTGCTCAGAAGCCTTGGGCTTTCCATTACAGCGGCGGAAATTGCGCAACGGGGTGTTGGATCTGAAGGTGGCACCACGTTATTAGCTCAAATTCCGCAGATGACCTTAACTCACCTTCGTGTTCTATCGGAAACTGCTTTTTCGTACTGCTCAATCGGAGGACTAAACACTACGACGACAAATAAAACCGTCTATGAATTTAGGGATATGCATCGACGGAGACTCTGTCAGCTATTCGTCGGGCACCCGGAACTGTCAGGTTTATCTGACCTAGCTTATGAAAACAAGTCCATCGAACCGTTACTTCGGCAGGATAGTTTCGTGTTCCTTTCTGAATGCTCGCTGTGCATAGTTCCTGTGCTGAATCTTGACATTCTCCACGTCGTTCGTCTGTGCTATATCGCGGAAATCGTAAAGACCTTCCTAGGATATATTTTGCAACCAAAGGGCTTCCTTGAAGTGTTGGAAAATCATGGTTCGGAATCATCTACAGACGATGATCCCATGGGCCCACATGAATCCTTGACGCGTGCTATGTTTGATTGGCTTGTGAAGACGTACCGGGCGTCATTAGTCGATAGCACATTGCCTGAGGAAGGAAGCTCCTATCTTCTTAAGCACGCTGAGGACGTCTCGATCGAAACGTTGAAGAGCCTCCGGCGACTAATTGACATATATGCTCTCCCTTTCCTCCGAAAAGCCGTGATTTTACTCCATGTTCAGTTTGGGGTCGAATTCCCTAATACCGGTTCCGACTATAACGACTTGGCAGAGATTGACCGCCTTGCGACGCTACTCAATCTTCCATCCATCGATAGCATTTTCGATTCGCTGGTCAAGAACGACGGAGAAGATAACGAGAATTGCATGGCGCAGCTAGTTTCTGGGTGGATTTCGCATTTCATTTCCTGGTTGCCTGAAACGGACGATGATGAACAGGAGGAGCAGCAGGAGCAACAAGATCAGCAACAACTGGCTACCTTGTCACTTCCGCACCCTGCGATTTTCGAGCTAGTGGGCCTTCCCAAGTATTTTGACACCCTTTTAGACGAGGCTACGAGGCGCCGTTGCAAAACTACTGGCAAAGAACTCACGGATCCAAGCATTTGTCTCTTCTGTGGTGACATCTTCTGCTCACAGGCCGTTTGCTGTCGACCTCTGGGTGATCGGAAACTGGGTGGCTGTAATCGTCATGTTGCTAAGTATGTACAATTTTTCCCACGTTTCCCGCATGCTCAGCTAATTTCAAGCTTGAATTCGTGCCCAAGTTACTAACGATTGCTTTTGTAATTATAATAGATGCGGTGGGAACATCGGCCTCTTCATCAATATCCGCAAATGCATGGTCTTGTTCCTCCATAACAAGAGTGGTTCCTGGCATCATGCCCCTTACCTGGATATTCATGGCGAAGTTGACCCAGGTTTCAGACATCATAGACGCCTGATATTGAATCAGAAGCGGTATGATCGGCTTCTCCGCGACGTGTGGCTGGCGCATGGAGTACCTGCCGTGATTAGTAGAAGGCTAGAGGCAGAGATTAATAACGGGGGATGGGAGACTATCTAAGTTTTGCATGTTGCTATGTTTGGGATTGGAAATTTGGAATTGAAACGCTTGGGCATGCTGGGCATAATATGTTTTGTGATTGAGTCATGAATTTCTCACCCTCTTTTGGTTGAACAGTGCAAACCGTTGGATTCATTTTTGGTTTGCGTTTTCATTTCCCCCGTTTATTTTTCGGACGTGCTCTTCGTTTTTATTGTATTAACTAAGAAAGCTTTTAAGTGAATATCCTTCTTTGTGTGCTCTACCTGTCACTCTTCTTCCGGTACACTTATTTCTCCATTCGATAGTGCTTAATCCCCCGTGTATCTATCACGATATGTAAGGCAAGGACGAGATTGTTGATTACGTAATCCCAATCGCCTCGCGTCAAGCTCGGCCGAAGCTCCTCAAACCATCTTCATCTACAAAACAGCAAGGCCATACATAACCCGCTTACGTTTACTGACACTCAACTGGTTTCTTTTTATTTTTATTTTTCCCTTTTTACATGAAACGTAAATGATGTGGTTCTTTTGAAAACTTTTTAAATAAAGAGATACAAGATCACTAAATCATAGCGGGCTGTGCGGGCTGTGTGACCATGAACAACGAGCAATTTCGTCGCCTGCTCTTCGAAAATCAACAGAAAAAGGGCCATGACGCTTCACCTACCAACCGGACATCCCCTGTTGGCGGGGATTCAACTCGCTCAAAGCCAGCAGCTTTGGGATCTAAGATGAGATCGAGCATTCCCATGACACCGTACGCATGCCCCCCCATACCCACAGTTCAAGCTCTGCTGCCCAGGTTGCTTGCGTTGAACATCTAGGACTAACATTTTTACTGTCGTCTTTACCCATGCAGTCGATCAGTCACCGGCGTAGATTTTGCACGCCAATTAGCCGAACATCGCCGTGAATCGCAACCATCCCTCGCAAAGAAATTCAGATCGTCCGCTGCTCCTAAAGGTGCAAAGTTGGCCGAGGGATACCAGGATAGGACACTTCTACGACGGGCAGGCCAGGATGAAGCAGAGAATGCTGAGGAAGGTGGTAAGGGCGTTCGTGGAGATGATGATCTAGAGACCAGGATTCGAGCGTTGGAAGATATGGTTAAACTTGGCCAAGTCGATCAGCCTACGTTTGAGAAACTTAGGGAGAAGATTGGGGTTGGAGGCGATGTGAAAAGTACGCATTTGATCAAGGGGTTGGATTGGAAATTGTTAAGGAGAGTTAAGGCCGGAGAGGATATAAACGCACCCCCTCCTAGCGGGCCTGAGGGAGACGTGTCGGGGCAACCGCAACAGGAGACCTTTCAGGATATTGATGAGGAGTTTGACATGGTCCTTGCAGAGAAGGAGAAGGAAGTGAAGGAGCCGGCGCAGAAGGTTGAGAAGGTTAAGAAGGGGACTATGTCTTCTTCAACCCCAGATACTGGCAGGAGAATGACACGAGATGAGATTTTGAAGGAGTTGAAAGCTTCTCGGGCCGCTGGTGGCGTGCAATGTACCCCCTCTGAGCCTCCCGCTCCTCCGCTGGGTGAAAAATTTAAGAAAATAGGAACAAGGCCTGAGAAAAGACGATGGATTGAAAAGGATGAACACGGCAGACAACGAGAGGTCCTGCTCACTACTGATGCTGAGGGGAAGACAAAGAGAAAAGTTCGATGGCTTGATAAATTGGGTGATCATGCGCAGAAATCTTGGGACGGTGGGCTTTTACCAGTTGACAAAGACGCGAAACCACTGGGTATGGATGTCCCTGCTGAAGTTCTGTCGCGGGCGAATGCAGCCGCCGCTGTGGAGGAAGAATACGACGATATTTTCCAGGGAGTCGGGAGGGACTATAACCCGCTTGCCGGTGGAGATGATGAGGATGACGAATCTTCGTCTTCTGACGAAGCAGACGATGGAGCGAAAGAGAAAGCTTCGCTGCCTCATCTGGATGTAGCCAAAGAGAGCTACGCACAGCAGGAACCAACCTCCCCTAAACCAGCAAAACCCCGGAATTACTTTGCTACGTCTTCCACCGTCCAAGAAGACCTAGAAACTGCGACCAAGCCTACGCCTATTTCTGCCGACCCAACAATACTTGCAGCACTAAAACGCGCAGCAGCCATTAGGCAGGCTGCTCCAGAGGCCCTTGGTGATGACGCTGATTTGGATCAAGAGGCTGCTCTAAAGCGCAAGAAGTTTTTTGAAGAGGCCAAGAGACGAGAAAGAGAAGATGCAATGGACTTGGATCTTGGATTTGGTGGAAGTCGATTTGGGGATGAGGAGGATGAGGAGGGTGGGTGGGAAGCGGAGGGACGCGGCGCGGGGTCTAAAAGGAAGAGAGGCCCGAAGAAGAAGAAGGGCGACAAGGATAGCGTAAGTGATGTGATGAAAGTGCTCGAGGGGAGACGCCAAGGTGAAAAAAAGGGGCCATCATCCAAAAGTGGTGGTTGAAAGAATAGTGCTTTCGCGCACTCAATACTTTCGGATGTTGTGAAGCAATATCCATGGAGACATCCAAGGAAATTTTCCTAGATTCTTCAATGCAGCTTTTGATTTTACTTTTGGATACTGCGGTGACCTTTTTGATATCTTCAACAAATCCACAGCATTACTTAAGCGGGCAGCAGTTACATGTAGCATGTGCATGTTATTGACGCGAAAGACGCCTGGGTTATTGAAGATTCGGGGGACCTTTCTACAGAAGACTTTGTTCCGGCAACAGGCAACTGCTTTCAATACGAAGCATTTATGGTGCTTTTCATATTGTGCAGCACTGCGCAGGTAGCCCGAGGCTAAAATACAGATGGCTACTTCCAACGACCCCTGATTTTCACGCCCGTCAAATGATACTATATTCGGGTACTCTCCAGAGACAGTGTTGCAGAATCATCTACCAGTTGCCGAACAGGCACACGTGCAGCATACAAAGCCTTTGATTCATTCCCCCTCAACGCGGCAATGGTGCAGAAATCACTGTTACAGTGGGGATGCACTGACATATTAGTCCGGCGGTATTCTTCAGCTCACCAAAATGTCCTGCACTATAATCTCCACAATTTACGGATAATATACTTTCACAGGAGGCTCAATACATACCAATGAGATTAAGATCCCAAAGTGTTGGCTAATCAGGACAACTTGAACAGCACTATTTCATGCAGCTTCTTTGATTTTCCAAAGGTTGCTTTTCTTTGTTATGGAGCTACTGCCTGGTGCCCATATTGAAACAGATTTCTCGCGTCTAGGATTGATTCATGCGCTGTCAATCGCGGTTGCCGCTGATTTGTCCTGCAAAGATCGGCGCACATCATTCTTGGCGTCTTGGCTGCACGTGGGTAACAAGGGTCAATGAAATAAGGTTTTGGCGCTATGCCCGCTTTGGATTACGTGCACCGGTACCTGAGCAGCCATGTGTCGAGGCAGTCTTGAGCCTCACGACGAACGAGGCACTATTTACGAACCCATTTGCTGTCCACTCCAGAAGGGATGGATTTCCCCGAAATAACCTTGGATTACACATTTTTAGAACTATCAATTCCTACCACCCTTGCCATGTTCATTCGCTACCGGGTTTAAGGTGGACTGTGGTGTTGCGAATAAAGTACCCAGAAACAAACCATATCTTTGTCCAATGTGCGCCCGAGCTTTGGATAGATTAAGAGCGACAATAAAAAACGTGCGTCTCCTCCAAAACATCCGGAGACATCCTAACTAGGAACGCGAGGTCTAGCCCTTTTTATGACTTTGCCAGAAACTTGCATTTCCTTCGCGCCTGCAGGCTCCTCCTTTTCGTCCACTAGCATATTTCGCTACCATGTGCGAACAGCCCTAAAATGCCTGCGTATCGTGTTAGTTTTGGTCCCCAGCAAGTGGATCATCTATCACTAGCTCTTGGCTCTATCCTTGGTACTCCCATCAATCGCAAGATGACAGCGGATTACGTTCTACGGCACCTTTATCTACAAAGGACCCATCGTGCATCGCACATAAATAGCAGCGTATCCCGTTCATTTTCCATCTCCCAATGTCGCTCGCACACCACCAACCCAACGATAATTTTCCTCCTAATCGAATTTAACATATTCTTGTGGAATTTCGCTCCTTTTCATTTCAGGTACGCAAAAATACATTCTCCACCCACCACGAGAAACAGGAGGTTGCCTTTTTTTGGTCTTAATCCCGATTCTGACTCGAATTCAAGTCATGGTGTCGTTCAAATCTCTCCTCGTTACAAGCGCGCTGGCTTGCGCTGTTTCCTGCGCCCCTGCAGCGGATTATTACACTATTGCTGCTAACCCAGGTTCGGGAAAACGAGGCCTTGCTTACAACAATATTAACCTCCTTACTGCATTCGAGGGAGGTCCCTTCTCCTGGTCCTACAACTGGGAACCCAGGCCTGGGGGTTACACCGCCGGCATTGAATACGTACCCATGCTTTGGGGTCCCAGGGGCTACGGATCATGGAACGCCGATGCGGAGGCAGGAATTGCTGCTGGTAGCAAGAATCTACTCGCTTTCAACGAACCCGATATAGCCTCACAAGCCAATATGTCTCCAGAAGCTGCCGCGGCGGCGTATCAGAAGTACATGAACCCGTACGCAGCTAGAGCCCGCCTTGGCTCTCCAGCCGTTTCCAATGGGGCCCCTCCAAAGGGCCTTGGCTGGATGCAGGGATTCCTGGACGTCTGCGCCGGAAACTGCAAGATCGACTTCCTTGCTGTCCACTGGCACGGCCCTAGTGGAAATGTGGATGATTTCAAACGCTACGTTAGCGAGGCAATCGCACTTGGCCAGAAGTATGGAATTGGCACTGTCTGGGTTACCGAGTTTGAAGGCCAAGGGGATGAGGAAGCGCAGGTCAATTTTCTGAAGGAGGTGCTTCCATGGTTGGATTCGAATGCGGGCGTGGAGCGCTATGCCTCTTTCTTCGTCGATAATCTTGTCAAAGGAGGCGCTTTGACTTCCGTCGGCAAGGCTTATAAAACGATCTAACTGGCGATTTTTCCTCTTCGAAACCTAATATCTCTGTACTAGGGTTTTAGAGGTGTGGACCGCCACGACACTTCTCGGTTTGTCTCGGGATATTTTAGTTAAATTGCAGTTCATTATTATTATTCCCTGATTACTAGACTC
This sequence comes from Blastomyces gilchristii SLH14081, assembly GCF_000003855.2. NCBI lineage: Eukaryota > Fungi > Ascomycota > Eurotiomycetes > Onygenales > Ajellomycetaceae > Blastomyces > Blastomyces gilchristii. The sequence continues at coordinate 1,330,942 of NW_003101678.1, forward strand.
AATGGATGGTTGGAAGGTAAAGTCTATTCTTATAGTTATTCCTGTATCTACAGTAGTCATACTCTTATATACCCCCCAAAATACGATAAATTTTAACTTGTGGTTTTTAAGATGAATTGACAGTAAGTTAAATTAAACCCAGTTATGTGAAAAGCTAAACACACTGTATACGCTGCGTATATACACATCTATGGAAACAGGCTCTGTTATTTAAGGTTTAGGAGTAATTTACAAAATTTATGATTGTTTTCCCTCATTATTATATCTATTATAAAGGGGTGGCGATGGAATCTCCAACTCTGGAGACCTAAATACATACCTGCAGCCCAGATGTTGCATGATCAACACACCCAAAATAAGCTATATCACCTGTCTCGCTGATTTGTTCTTAGAAACTCGCAACTGGGGTGGACAGGGATGCATTTTTGACTGTTTGGGCCTAAACTGGCCGGAATGAAAATGAGGAGATGCGCTTTTTTTATTTTTATTTTATTTTTTTCATTCTCTTAGCTCAGCTCATTATGTAGGGCTTATATACTCGGCGCTTCTAGCCTTTGTGGCAGTAACTAATTATTCCCGACGTTGACGTTTAGAGAATATCCCTGGGCGATGGTGTTTGAATGTTTGAATATGCATCTTGTAAAGCAGCGGAAGTTCATTGCTACACGACATGCGGCCAGCCTCATATCTTGCCAGGTAGGGTTTCATAAAACATAAATTTCTGAAAAAAGAGAAAAAGACGCTCCAAAGCAAAAAATTCATTATCTCATAGCAGTATCACCATCAACATCCATGTCAAGGCCGGCTTCGCCTTTCACACGTGCTTCATCTTCCGGTGGCTCACATTCTGGAAGCTCGCCCACTGCCTTGTTCTGATCTTTCGACCCTAAAAGCGGCTCCTCCTCCTCCCAGACTCGTATAGTCCTGTCCAAACCACAGCTTGCAATTAGCCGCCTCTTCCCAGAATGATGGGTGTCAACGCCCAAGACAACATCAGAATGCCCCTCCAGCTTCTGCAACACTTTTTTATTTACCACGTCCCAACACAGCACCGCCCCATCCTCACTGCCGCTGGCTGCAAACGCCACAACCTCTCCGCCAGGCGCACCATATACCCCAAAAGCACCTGAAAGACTATATTTCTTGTTTTTATGCCCTTGGTATGTCTTGATGCATCGTCCCTCAACGTAATCCCACAATCTAACGCAGTCGTCATGCGTCCATGCGAGTACGTACTTGCCATTTGGTGAGAATTTGACAGCTGAAACGGGCGGGTTGTCTTCGTGAACAAGCGTGCGGAGACATTGCCCTGTGGCAGTGTCCCATATGCGGATGAGGCCGTCACTGGCACATGAGACAATGAGAGTCCCGTCGCGCACGACGTCGACACCAGCAACGGGATCGGAGTGGGCTGGGAGTGACCGCATTACCCGTGCGGATCGGACATCCCATAGATACACAGCTTCGTCATACGAACCGCTGACAAGCATGTTTCCTTTCGGAGAGAAGGCGATGCAGTATATGTAGTTGTGGTGGCCGAGAAACGGGTTGGGATGTGGTTTTCCCTGCGAAAATTAGGTCAATTAGCACATGAAATACACCTGGCAAGGAAGTGCAATTGGGGCGAAAACTCACAGTTGGGACATGCCACAATCTAATAGACTTATCATCAGAACCTGATGCTATTAGAGCTCCGTCCGGGCTCCATGATATTGTGGAAATGCCAGCCAAATGTCCTTCGAAGGTATGGATAAGTCGTCCACTGGCTGTATCCCATATTTTTATCGTAGCATCCGCAGCTGTTCCCAATGCATTAGAACCACAAAAGTGATAAAAAAGATTTCATCCAAGTTTTATCCTTACAGCAACTAGCGATCATAGATCCATCAGGAGAGAATTTGACGGATGACACTCCTAACTGGTGACCTTTCAAAACATACTTTTCTCTGTAGTATAATCGCTCGGGCTTGGGTGGAGGAGATGGAGGTAGCGGTGTGGGCGTTGGCGATGAAGGGAGTTTGACCGAGCGTTCTCTATCTTCCCCCTCAAGTGTGGCATCCTCAGATTCATCCCCACGGTCACTCTCTTGCGGACTACTTCCTCGCGAGGATGCCATGCTATTTATTCCTGACCTCCGTCGCCGCCAATAAGAGCTGGCATTTTCTGCGAGTTCATCTGGGCTCCCTGACGCGCTGCGGCTGCGGCTGACGGAATTATTTCTTTTGTATCCTGCAGACGATCTGTAAGAATTAGGAATTTCTCCATCCCAGCTTTGTCTCATCCGCTCAACCTCGGAGTTGGCTGCGAGCTCGTCCGAAGAGGTTTCCGGTGTTGAGGTGTAGCCGTTCTCCAAACGCCGCTTTTTCGAGGGATGACTTTCTTCAGCCATACTGAATAAGAAAAAAATATATTACCGACGTGAAACACAGCAACACTCTGCAAATGAAAGACGGGTGCGGCGAGTGTCCTGGGCTCCTGGTGAATCTGCGTTGAATCTCGCCGGATGCCGTTATGTTATTGAGATGAATGTACGCGATTCTGCCGCCAATCAAGGCGCCCAGAACAGAAGGCGGTGGTCGGGCGCATTCGTCCGAACGGAGTACCTCGATGGCTTTGCAGTTTTACAATCGCTGGCAATTATATGACTGCACAGTAGGGAACTATTCGATCTTATCTTGAATTTGTGCTTTATTGGAACTTCCCATGTTTGTTTATGCCGTCTCCAGATTTGCCTGTTCCAGAATTTAAACCGGCATTTTCCAATTTCCACGATGCTCCCCGAGAACAGCGACGAGCTCCCAGAGAAGATAAACATCCTCACCCTGAACTGCTGGGGTCTTAAATTTCTTTCCACATACCGTCGCGAACGTCTTCTTGAGATTGGGAAACGCATAGCCCGCTCCGATGATCCGCCACACATCGTTGGTCTACAAGAATGCTGGACACAGGAGGACTACAGCAACATCCGCAGAGAGACGCGGGAGATCCTCCCATACGGCAAGTTTTATTTCAGCGGCATATTTGGCGGTGGTCTGGCTATTCTCTCAAAATGGCCCATTGAAGAAAGTACCATGTACGAATATCCGTTGAACGGTCGCCCTACTGCATTCTTCCGGGGTGATTGGTTTGTTGGCAAGGGGGTCGCATGCGCTAGGATCCGTATTGGACCTTCGCCTACTGATACTGCGGAAGTCTTCTGTACACATCTTCATGCGCCCTATGAAAAGGAACCGCGAGATTCCTATCTCTGCCATAGAACAGCGCAGGCGTGGGAAATTGGCAAATTAATGAGGGCCGCTGCCGAAAGGGGGCATCTGGTCATCGGGCTAGGGGATTTTAACATGCTTCCACAATCCTTTGCTCACCGACTCATTACTTCGCATGCACCAGTCAAGGATGTATGGATCCATCTACACCCGGACTCATCTATTGGCGCAGCGGTAGACGCCGTCGAAATGGCCAGGAAGAAGCCGGTCCCATCTGCTGATTTCAATATCATCGAAAACGGAGCTACGTGCGATGGTATTTTCAATACGTGGCGCTGGAACAAATCACAGCAAAAGAGGCTCAAGCGCGAAGGTCATATAGAAGTCGACGGCCAACTTCCTGACCCCCTCGGGAAACGTCTCGACTACATATTCATCGGAGACGGCGCGTACAGCAACTTCTCCTCGCCTAGGAAATGGACCATTGTCTCCGCCCGTGTATCCATGATGGAAAGACACCCAACCCTCCACTGCTCACTAAGCGACCATTTCGGCGTAGAAGCCACAATCACGCTAGATGTAGCCAAAGACGACGATAGCGAGGAAGACCTGTCTTCGTTCCTCCCCATCCAAAAACACATCGAGTCCATCCGATCCAGGTCCTCCGCGTGCATAACCACACGCATCACCGCAGAAAACGCCAGGGACCCAAACGCCAATCCGAAGTCGACCGCGAGTGCGGCCGTAGCCCACCAACAACAGCAGGTAACGCGCATGGCAGGTATGTACGACCAGATCCTCCATATGATATCCGCCTACACCGGCCGAGAGCGATTCCAGCGCCGTGCGCGCCTTGGCCACTTTATTGTCTCCCTGGTCATCACCATCGCCTGCTTGGTTGGTGTATGGTGGTCTCCGCACGCGTTTGTCTCGTTCATTCTCTGCCTGGTTAGTTCCCTGAGCCTCGTCGCGGGGACCATTGATGGGTTGATTGGCGGCTTGTTTGTGAGCAGTGAGTTACGGGCGCTTAAGGAGTTTGAGTGGGAGATTCGGAATGCGAGGAGGACTGTGTTGGGGTTGGGGTTGGATATTGAAGAGGAGCATAGATCGCCGAAACCGGTACAGAGAGGTTGGTGTCCCTGAGAGCTTTGGAAACGGAGCGGCGGAGGTTCTCTACTCCTTGTTTTCTTTCTTCGTCGTATTTACCCTTTCTCAAAAACTTCTTTTTAATATTTTTGATGGATGATATTGATCTAATATTTCCGTTTGAGTTTCATGAGGAATGTTGCCATTACTTTTCGTATATGATTATATGATTATGTGTTTTATATATCAGATTTCCTAATTGCCTGGTGTATCGGGGACGGATGCATTTCTAGTATCCAACTGGACTGTGGGTGGGTGATTATGTGAGTCACGTTTTGTTTCTAGTTTTGGTCATGTTTATTTCCTAAGCCCCTCCCTATATACAATTAACAATTGGTGGGAATACGAAAGGTGGGCACCTCTTGCGTTTATCTATTCTACATTTATTTTGTTATGTGGGCAATTTCGATACTATTGCAAGTTTTGACTATCAATGTCCAAAGCACTCATGTACATACATTAATATCACCTCCCTAAGGGGAGGGACGAAATATCTGCTTTAACGACAGTAAAGGGACTCTTGTGCCGGCCCATGAACAAGCAGACAAGCATTTAATACATTTTTATCCTCCCATGACGTGTTCGCATTATTTTGGAAGACTCCTTCCGTTTCCACTTTCCCTTCGCCTCCAGCCCTTTTCAGGCTTTGAAGGTCAGAAATCAATACCCATTCGGATCAGCACACTCTCTCTTTCGCTCCTCGAAAACTTCCAGCGCAACCTCCGCTGCACGCACTCCACTGAGCATCATGGCCGAAAAGATCGGGCCCATACGGTGCCACCCGTCAACCTCACTCAACTCCATACCTCCAATAATCAACCCCTTGGTCACCTCCCGAGTATTCTTCACAATCGCCTCCTCGGCCGAGTTCATGTCCAGCCCGCGCATGCCACCCAATTTCTCAATTGCAGACATGGACACGAGGCGCTTGGCGCAGAACGCACCGAAAGGGCCATCGTGGCCGGTAGTACTAATGACCAGAGGTGCGTTGATGGTGTTGGGGTCCATGCAGGAGTGGTCATCGTGGTGAAGAGTCACGAGTGTCCAGTTGGTCACGACACCAGCAATGCGAACACCCTGTGTGTCGCCCGGAATTGGGGACGGGCGAGTGACCAAGTCCTCAACACAAGTGGCGTTGAAGAGCTTGATGTTTGGGAAGGAGAGGACCTTAGAGAGTAAGGTGGAAGTGAAAAGAGCAGCATGCTTAATCACGACCATGTTGGGGTTGGAGGGTTCCTGTTCGTACGGAACCCCTAGGTCATCGAGGAAACGGTCAGCCGGCTTGCGGAGGACCATGGCGGAGAACAGTTGGCCACCGAGCCACGCACCACCGCCTGGCAGTTGTGTTAGCAAGAAAACAATGTGCTACGATAATAATCTAATTTTGGTTCTTGGTTACAACAACGGTAAACGTACCAGGGGAGACGGAAGCCTCAATGACGGCAATTTTCAAATCCGGGCGTGCCTTGCCCAGGACATAGGCAGTGCTGAGACCGCAGGATCCAGCACCGACAATCACGATGTCACTCTCAGCATAGGTGTCCAGATCCTTGAAGTAGCGGCGCGTCATAGCGCGGGAGACTTGGCTCTCGCGAATATGGCCGAAGCTAAAGTCATCCCATTTTCCAGCAAATTCATCCAAAATGGTGCCGGTATTCGTAAGGCTCCCATTGGTGGTGGTGGGCTTGTTGGTTTTGGTAGCAAGAACAGCTGGAGGAACTACCACGTCGTATGTTGCAGATGGAGGAGACATTTTTCAAGAGATACTATATGCACCATGTTAGGAGTACAGTTCGAGGTTATGGGGGTAAGGGGAGAAAGAAGGCATGATCCTTTCGCTGGTATTATCCAGATCAAGTTATGACCGTATGATTTCAGAACGAAGCCTCAGAGCCTTCCCGTAGCATAACAACATCTCTCTTTTCGCCCTTTAGTGGGTTGGGGTCGAAGAAGAGGTGGATGCGGCTATTCGCGGGAGGGGTGAGGGAACGAACACCGGTTCATGCACAAATGAGTTACTCCATTGAGATACCTTGATCATGGTTGGACATTATCCCCAGCTGAGGAAAATTCATGGCTTCTATCTTGTGTGAGAGATGTACCAGATGAACTTGGTCTGCTGGGGTTTTGATAACTAGCACACATTAGCAAGGCCGGCCAATGGCGGGGTAAATTTCAGAAGGGTGGAAGAGGGATCTGACCAAGTCAATGCTATAAGTACAATTCAGTTTCGGATCAATTGGGTGGATTAGGTTACGAATTCGGTTGTCGAATAATACCAATACTGGGGATGAGAGGTGTTGGGTAGAGATGGAGGAGAATGCCGGATTTGTTGGGGAAGTGGGAGGTTTATATACCTGCGCCGCGGAAAGGAGGGGTTGTGCTGAGTCAGCCCGGTGAGGATTGCTGCAAACTTGTGACTCTGGTGACTGGCCAGAACAAACACACGCAAATAATACCAAGTGGGGGTTATCACTCATTCAAGTCAATAGTATTGGCAAGAAGAGCTCAAAGGCATCTTTTACCGTGAACTCTACTTGGCGCCTTTTCGGGCCGGGAGAGGTAGGTTGTCCCGAAGTCGGCATCACCACTGCTACTCGTTGCGATATACGAAGGGGGATTAGGGATTATGGGCTTGGACATTAATTAGTACAGCTCCCAAGCATTGAATCACTCTCCGCTCCAGGACCGGAAGTTCGTTCGGTGTGTGAAATCCGGGCATCACAAGGACCGACTCGACTGGAAGGAATTTGAACCTCCTGAGGCTCTCCAGTTTCAATTCGCCTCTATACCTGAGATAGGGAAAAGATCAAGTTTTATATAACCAGGTCTACTACTGCTACCCTCCGTTGATTTAGTGGCTACAACGGATACTGTGGGAAGATTCCGTGAAATCTCTGGGCTGCAAGAGGCAACATATTGCTTATTTTTCACTCGGTAGCGAGCGGTGCGTGGTTTATCCGGGGTATTGTATTCCAACATAGTAAGTTACATAAGGTATAAATCATTGAGCGAATATAAGGTACCGACTGCTATTATGCATGCAAGCGATATTTCAAAAGCCATAAATACACTGATCATACCTCAAACGTAAGAACTTATCGAGTTGATCTCATTGCGGGAAGTTTCGTCGGCTGGGAATCAGGATCCTCCCTCCCCTCTGCCCTTGAGCAATGGTGCGAAAAATAAAATCAGGGTACATCTATGCAGCACTCATAGAGTAAATCCCGCCCCTATCCTTTGCAAATTGCATCGAGGGACCGCTCACTGGGGGAATATCTTGGATCGCTGAATCATCTCAGCACTCTCCTTTCGCACCAATGCGCCCTCGTGAGAATCATTCCGCAGCTTCCGGGCCTAGAGCTTAACATCCCCAAGGAAGCTGCTGACGGCCTCACCATCTCCAACATGAAGTGTGACCATGTCAGTCTGCTTGTGAGACTACTCCTTTGCCCCATCGTGGCAGAAGGTGATCATGGAAGATGGGTTGTGAGATTGCACCATCCTCAGGGAGGAGATGGAGGACGCGGATTTGGGCATCGAACCTGGCCAACAACGAGGAGCACAGAAGAAATGCTAGGGTAATATATCCACTTTATGAGACCTAGCAATGATTGTGTGGGTTGGACACTGTCGGGTTGCGATTTCCAGGTCTTAACTCCTTCGGCTGTGCTCCTAGAGTTGGATTTGGCGGGGAGGGGCTTATTGTCTGTCTCCTCCTCCATCTTGAGTTTCTCCTATAGGAGGAACTTTGCCATTCAGATGGTACTTGTTGTATCCATAAAGCATTCAGCATCAGAAAAAGTTTCAATTGAGGATCTATCAATATTATAATCGTGGATTGCTATAATGCTGGTGTACGAATAACTCCTCCTACCCTTCGATGATGTCATTGTGAAGGATGGCGTCGAGCCTGTGATTGGTTGAATTGCAGTCGACTAGTTAAAGTCTTCGAAAATTCTCCTAGGTCTTGGCATATGAAAACAACAACATTGATGACAAAACACCATTATTACTACGCTAGACAGTATGAACGACGTAGTTTGTATACAGATCTGGCATGATGCTCTGGTTATGATTATTTATTATCTACGTGCATTGCTGAATGAAGATATCCTGATTTCCTATTTTAGCAATATATTCTAAATATATACGTTGATGGCTGCCTTACCCCTACCCGAACCCAAGAGAGCCAATATCCCCCTCAATATTCTATACGGAGCATTCCTTGAAGATAACCCACGCCATGTATAGCAGATCTGCTACATGTTGGTACCTACCCTCCAGTGAATTTCCCTAGAGAGTGTCATTTGAATTCACAACTATGATATTTCCTTCCTTCCATCACCCGTCTCCAACATGGACTGGCTCTATAAATATCAGTGTCCAGTGCAGCGTGTGTGTCTTTTTCCGCCGTTCTCTTCCTTTCGCAACTTCTTCACAACCACAGGTTCATTTTTTGAATAGTTTCAAGCTTTTCTTGGATACCCTTATTCCTTTGCTACAGTTTACCAAGGTTGCCTTGTTTAGTAGTTACTCGCCGAATTATACTATATCATCATCTATTGGAGCATCTTGATACCACATCTATAATAAGGCTTTACGATGGCTGAGAAACAACCTACTACCGCTCCGGCTATCCCGGTTCCCTCTGCAGGCCAAGTTGCCTCCACGCCAGGAACAAATGAAGCTGTTACTAGATCTTTAACTGACAACTCCCTACCCAGAGAAGCAACCAGCATCCAAGGCGTGGCAGACGATGTCCTAGCAGAATACAACGCTGCCCTTGCTGCAGATCCCTCTCTGCGATCGGCTACACCAAATCAAGAGTGGGAAGACTATGAAACGATTCTTGCCCAGAACCCTGAGCTCATGGCCCCTATCGTGGCTAACAAGACAAATATATTCTACACGTCCAAAAATAAATGGGAATGCGGCCACGAAGGCCCCGAGATGCCAACAGACATCGAGAAGGAAACTGACGACGACGACGACGATGGAAGGGAGTCTACCACTCTTATTAACGAATGTCGAGGCCTGTGCCCCGACTGTCTAGACCCTGACACCAACCCAGCTCTGCACAAAGAAACCATCGTCGACGGAAAAGTGTTCTACATGTCTAAGGATAAATGGGAATGTGGCCATGAGGGCGAGGAGATTCGAACGGATATCGAGCAAGATTCCCTTGACATCCAAGCTGACAAGCCTTCTGTCCTTATCAATGAAGTAAAGGGCATCTGCCCTACATGCATGGACAAGTGGCATAAGTTGGAAAGCGGGGATGGGGAGGACGGCGGAGACGAGCGTGGTGGTCCTTCTGCTGGCCCGGCTGGTACAGCTAGTAGCAACCCCCCAACGTACGACGAGGCCCTAGAAGCCAATGGCCAGTATGACCAAGATGATGAGGAGGATCGCTTGGTTTTCCAAGTTGGATTGTTGGATCTAGATGATGGTCCAACCAAAGGTAAAAACGCTGAGCGCGGCGGTGCTGCGGCTGAATCCCCTGGAGTAGAGGACGCTACGCCCAGTGGATCGGGCTCCCGAATGAAAGCAACTGAAGACGCTGGTTATGAAACCAGAGCGTCCACGGTCTATGACGACGATGATAACCCTGACGACGGATACTACAACAATAACCCTGTCGATCAGAGGGGCTATGATGGTAATAAGGACGCCAATTATCACTCTTCCGGAGGCGAAGAAGAGATCAGTGGCCGTAAACCCCACGTTGAAATTGAAATCGACTCTAATGCCCAAGTGGCCATTGAAGTGGAAGTCAATCCCGGTATTGACAGTGTCAAAAATGCTGGGCCGGAGCAGAAGAAGCCTGCCCAATGAATGGTCTATCTACCAGTGAATAATTCTGTTGACTTTTGTTGGCATATGAAGAGCCATAAATCTTTGTTTTTTTTCATGCACTTTGATATTTTGTTTTCTTTTCGGGGAATTTAGGCTTGCGTCCTGGTACTTTTTTACCTGCGCTGGGTAAAATAAGTATCCGCCTGCTCGTTTCTTGTTTCATTGTTTCATTTCTTTGTTTGTTTATTTGGTTTGTTCTCTTTTTCACTTTTTGGCCTTTGGCTTGAACTTGAGACGCCTCGTTCGCAGTTTGCAAGTTCTTACGTTTTACTTGGTTAAATACACTCGGTTTTACTCGACTTGTTGAATTTCCCCCCAATCTCCGTGCGGTCATTTTATGCGCTGGGAAAGATTCCCCTCCCACCCGTCCTGCGCAACCAAATCAACCCATGTGAATTTACGCCATTACTCTATGGAAGTAGTTTATTTGCCTCCAGTGCTGGAGATCTCGCACCTGCTGACATGCGACACGCTGTTTTCCAGATTTGGGGTATGACATTTTTCATTATCATACGTTAGGGGAATAGTTTGACATCCGGGTTTTGTTATCATCGGCATATTACAATAGTTAACTACTTGCTGGCCATATTATTGATAAGCGTTCACAAATATAACCACAAGTTTGTTCACCCCTCAGGTTCCTTTTTACAAAGAATCGCCCTCCTCGGAGCGCAATCCTAACCGAAACCAACTTGCTTTCAGAGCCTTGGTAAATCAAACTATAAAACATATAGAATAGGTCGAAAAATGATCCTTACCCGTAAAAAGAAAAGAATAAATAAATACAACGTACCTACCCTACCATGCATTATAACCAAAATAATCGTGTCACAACCCCTCCACAACCTTAACCCCAACCTTGATCCCAAAGCGCCCGTGCCCCTTTTCCTTCGGAAGCCAATGCTTCCTCTTCCCAATCTTCTCAATACGCTTAACTCCAACCGCCAAGAATTTCTCATCCGTAAACGCACCCTCAATATCACCATTATCCTCCCCGTCCCCACGATCCCTGCGGGGAATCTTAATCGTCAACTCAATCCCAGCAAGCTTTTTCTTCTTCCCAAGCCCAGTGTCCACGCAGCGCACTTGGAAATCAGCCCGTGGACCCTGGTGCGGAACTAGGCCGGCGGGATAGATACTGCTGACAAACGCCGTCACGCGCCCGATATACCGGCACCACCATGCCTCTTCAACCGAGAGGATGCGGCGGAGTCGGTAGAGGAATGTTTCGTGCGGAGAGGGAAGGTCGCCGGCGCAGCTGTCGTATAAGACAAGAGCGAGGGCGGCGCGACGCTCGTGCGAGAGGCCATGCGTATAACAGAGGAGGCCGGTTGCGGTGGAGTTGAGGGCCGCGGAGGCGCGAGTTTCTTTGGTCGCGGACCCGTGGGTATGCATGATATTTGCGACGGCGGAAATGAAGTCGAAGTTGAAGAGGGGGGGAGGGGTGAATTCCTTATGTGTCAAGTTCGTCGAGAGCTGCGGCAGAGCGCGGAAGATAAGTTCGCCGATTTGAGAAGCGGATTCTTTTCTGTATGGCAACGTTGCTGTGACGAGGGGGTCCTGGAGACGGATTTCCATGGGTAGTTTGTCAAATAGGAAGCCCTCGCGCACGCCTCCTTGGCAGAAACGGACGTCTTTGATTTTTGGGAGGGCGTGGGAGAGTGCATGGATGAGGAATGCGACTGCGGGGGCTTGGGCTCTTCGTCTGTCGGAGACATGGGATATGTCGACTACCTCTGACGCAGCCGCCAGCTTCTCTAATGGCTTTGTATTTCTGAAGGACGGGAAGGGCACCTTAAAGCCATTGATGATTTGGATTGGGTAAGGGTCAATATCTGACTGGTTCATGAGTAGGTAGCCCCAGCCCCTGAACCCGCCTCCGCTAAGATAGAGGTCAAAGCCACCGTTTTTCCTTGCGTCATCGACTATTTCTTTTGGAATGTCGAGGTCCTTGTACGCCTGTCTGAAATTGGTTGTTATTTCCCCCGACAGTTTTTCCAATGCATCATCTCCAATTTGCTTGGCCTCTTCTAACTTCTTCGTCAATGCTGCCGCACCATATGGGAAACTGAAGCCCCGCTTCGCTTCCGCTCTCGGCGATATCCAAGTGATCTGAACACTGCCCCCTCCCAGATCCATTATAAGACCCTCCACCACCCCAAGGCTACTTGCTATACCTAGAGATCCAACCCTACCTTCTTCTTCTCGTGAAAGCATTTGAATCTCCCAGCCCGTAGCTCTTGTCACTCGATCTCTAAACTCCTCAGAATTCGGCGCAGTCCGAGTGGCCTCGGTAGCTATAACATAAATGTTCGATGGCGGGACTCCAAAGTCAATGCATGTTTGCTTGAATCGCAAAAGAGAGGATACAACCTCCTTTTGTACCTTTTTGGAAATTGGATGTCTTTGGCCGCTTCCTTTCTCGTGTTGTGCATCGTATAGTGAAATACCCGCACGATCTTGGAAGAGTGTCGGCATTATCCTGGCGGTTGGCGGGGTAAGATCCGAGATTGAGAAGCGGATGCCATTGCTGAATTTGCGAATTAGCTACTGGATGATGCAACTACAGTAACTTATATAGTATATAGTATATGGTTTAGATATACAATATCTCGGTCCAATCTTGGCGCCAGGGGGGGAATAGAATGGAGTGGCAAACATACCTTCCCATGTCCACAACGCCATGGTAGTATCTGTTCACTCCCTTCGATAGGATCTGCATATCTGGTGTTAATCAATCCCAGCGTAGGACAGGGCCTTGTCCTTGATATCTCCTCTTAGTTTATCTGGCAAGTTGAATTTAGATACCGTGTATGCAGAGCAGAATGAGCTATTGATAAAAGCTGAGTTTGCAACTTTCAAGGGAATGTTCAAAGTCGTCAGCGTCACTGCCCCACCACCATATTAATAGCAGGTTTGCAGCACAGCTCCCTCTCGCTTTCCAGGAGCTGCCGGTTTGCAAGCTGACTTCCAATTCCCAGACATCCTTTCGACATCTGTAAGGAAAAGTCAACAGTGACTGAAAAATAGGCGACTGTCATGCTCGAGTCTCATTCGTTCGTATTTCCACATCCCGTGCATGGTGAACTTCTCTTACAGCGATCAGCTCCAGCCACTCATACTAGCTTCCGGTCAATCAACCATAGGGAGCACTTTTTACTCTTTACGCTGCGTACTCCAAGACGGATCCCACTCAAAGATTTGATTTCTCATTGGAATATTACTGTGAATTGTCGGTAGAGAAATCGCACTAATTGAGCCTATGTTGAATCATTTATACCAGGTAAATAATGTTTACAACTTCTTTACTTGAAATAGTCATTGGGCATAGAAACTGACATTATCACAAGATGCTGCACATCCCATATCTACACATTATTATTGAACAGAGTTCTAATATCACAGATACACGCATAGTATATATATACATATATATTGTATCGTACAACTTTTTGGAGCTGAAAAGCATAAATGCCAAGACAATTTCACGTGAATCGTAAACTAGCCAGCTTAGACTAGTGTGCTCTTGGCAGGGATCAATTGCTTAAGATCCAGATCGCAAATGAAATATCGCGTTGGTCGCGTCCAGCATCGATCACTCCCTTCCAGTATCCCCAGAGCGGTCGCAAGGGACTTCTCAAATTATCTTGCTATTGTCACATGACGGCTCGCGCTTACTCTACTTTGTGAGGTTTCATTATCAGATCCGCCTGAATGAGCAGGCAAAGTGCAGCCGCGAGGATGGCTGATCCAGCGGGAGGGGTGCCGCAACAGCTGGTAGGATAATCTTGCGACCAGTGGAAATATGGTGCCTCTGAGATACCGTGAAAACTAATTTACTGGTCCCAGTTGCCCCATATGCACCTCGTTTCGAACTATCGGTATCCCGTGATGAACAACCTGTCCCACGATACCGCCGTCGAATACCTCATATCTGCTCCTAAGGTTGTTCGAGAGCTCCAGACCGTGCATTGGATGTTCCTTGATGGCCCGCCTGACGGGACCGTGATGCTCGTCTGGCAGCCCTTGAATCATTTGGGAACGACTTTCGCCAGCGATGGATATGTGTGGGCTGATGCTGAGCTGCTCTACAGCACGGAAATAAGAGGCTACGTAAGGATATGCCAACTTTGATTCTCCTATGCCTCCATTTTTTTTCTAATACCTCCTTTTTATTTATATAGAATTTGGAGTTATATCTTCAACGTTGCGGATACCATCCCCCCAACGAACAGATAGCTACACATTGCCGAAAGCGGTACCGCCTTACCCCAACCAAAAACCCCAATGCGAACGTTCTGCCATGCGATCCGTCGTTATGGATAATTCACTATTCCAAAGCGCCCGCCGGAGATCATATACCTTCGAATCAGATTCCAGCCACGCTCCAGATGCAGAACATCCTTGCCCAAAGACGTTTCCTTCAAAGCCAGGGACAACTTGTGCGCAAGGACTTCATGCTTCACGACCGAAACAGCTGGCCTACCATCAACCTCCCCTCACAAGTGGGACAACAAAACTTTGCGCAACAAGGCGCACCTTACACCAACCCCCTTCTAAGCCGGCAGCAATCTGGCCCATTTTACCAACCACAACAAGGACAGAACTTACCAGGCCCTCAAAGTAAGCAGTCAAGATCCAGCCGCACCGCCACCGCCGCAGCAGCTATGGCAAGCGCTGCTGCAGGGGATTATTCGCTGGAAGAAGAGGAGGTCTCCACAGGAGACCTGTTGGATACTATTACTCCAAGGGATATCAGCAAGATGAGATATCGCCATCACCACGAATGGATGGATGAAATTTTTGGCTCCCCTTACAGCGTAAAGCAAATTATGCCAGTGGATCTAGGATTGGGTCGGAAAGGAGAACTTGAATCTTTAACGTCTGGGTTCTTTGATGCTCCTACGGGGCCGTCTCTTACGCAAAAAGAACTCTCCGCTCCTCGCTCGACTGGGAAGATGGAGCCTGGCAAAGCAGAGGACTTTACCCACGCTGCTAATCGCAGGATTTCTGAAATCACTGGAGAGATTGAAAAAATGAAGCAAAAGCACGCGAAGAGACTGGAAAAGATGAAACGAATCACACTCTTGAAAGAAGCCGAACTAGCGCTCCGTGATGCTTACATTGACCCCGAAGACGTGGGTAACGAGTTTTGGAGAGTTGAGGGCCACTTGGATATCTCCGCGAGAGAAGAGTCCCCTCAGATTGAGTATTCCGATAATCGCCCGAAGACGAGGGTTGATGATATCATCAGTAACCTCGAGAAAACCTTGGGGAAATCGATCGTGCCCGTTACGGAAGTTTCCTGTATTGAGGAAGGGGGTCTTCAGAAAAGAGTCGCACCACCCCAAATCCCTAGTAGCGCCGCTGTGAGAGACGTTGACATGGGCGACGCCGGCATCAGCTTACCTGGGCAAGCAGCTGATTCCGCGCAGCAGCAACCATCAGGCGGTACCTCAGCAGGTCCGGTGCCCGCCCCTGTAACTGCTCCAACCGCTCGGCAGACTAAGGATGAAAAAGCTTCCACTCTTCCACCAGCTACTCAAACTGTGTCTGCATCAGGGCCATCATTTCCATCCGAGCCTTCCAAACCAGGTGCTAGTGTTGATGTCGAGATGGGTGGGATTGAGGTTGCAAAAGCTCATCCCACTACCACCACCGCAGGAGGCCAAGTAACGGGCGAATCAATGGTCAACAAGGAAGAGAATGCGGCGCCGCAGGATACTAGTGTTAATGTCGCTGCCGCTATAGAAGAACCGTCTACCACTACAGAATCAACGAGCGCAGGAGCAGCAGCAACAGCAGCACCGATACTAGCACAACCGCCAGCAACTACAACTACAACACCAGCAGCAGTAAGTGGAGCCGACACACCAATCAGTGGAATCCAAGGATTAACCCCGGCGGCAAATACCGACCTAGGCGAAGCCAGCGCGCTAGAAACAAGTAATTTTGACGATGCGACTGGATTCGGCAATATGGATTCTGCCGGCGATGCGCTGGCGGCGTACAGTGAGCAAAACGATGAGCTAGGGATGGGGGACCTTGATAATTCCGCATTTGGGGAGGCTTTCCATGCGTCGGAGGCGGAGCGTGAGCAGCCGCGGGACAATGAAAATGAGACCGGAGAGATTTCATGATTTCATTTCATAGAATTTCTTTTTTGCCGGGATGGGGATTTTCTCATTGTTGGTTGGGATCTCTGCGCTTTTATGTATGAATATGAAAATGAAATGGGTGTGGAGTATTTTCGTTCCGTTTTATTCATTTGCTTCGCTCTCTCGATTCTTCTTGTTTAATTTGTTTTGATATATACCTTTTTATGTTTTGTCGCAAAAATAAATGTCCAGGGTGAAGGTATGGTATGGGGGTGTTTAAGGTCTAATCTTTTTTCATCTTCCTCGCTTTATAATTATTTCATTTCTACTTACTATTTATTATCTTTGTGGAATTATTTTCACGCATTTTGCGATGTTCTCTTCACCTCAATACAATACATCTTTATATTACCACTTTTGTCTACTTTGAGCGCTCTCCCCACCCGGTAAATCCATAAATGAAAGCCCATCGCAACCGCAAGAAGGCGGTAAATTTAAACGCGATCCGTATCAACGATCCTCTGGTTACAAAAGTTCCAATCATACTTAAGCCCTGCTGATATTGGTAATTTAATATTGGTAGAATCTTTATATAACTGTGGCTCATAAGATCATTCTCCTCAAAACTGTCACGTAACAATATGCACCCGCGTCATGTGACCACTCTGTCCTCGTCCGCATGCACCTATCACAACCAACTCCCTCTCAGCTGTCACTGCAGCGCAGCCACACCCTCCTTGATGTCATCGGTGCAGAGCCCAAGACGGGTGTGTGTGATGGGACCTGCATGACTAACATGATGGTGGGCGGAAGGGGGAGATGACATACTCGCGGTTCAGCGAATACTAGGTAAGAGATGTGTGGCTACGGAAAGTGGAAACACGAACAACTTTTTCCCTTACCGGGCCGGCTTCACTCCCTCTTGCAGCATCCGATCGATCGCTGATGATATCCCGATATTTCAGGGCGTAGCGAAGAGATGCGACACACTGCTCATGGCATGTGCTGCTTCACTTTTTGCAGAGCAGAGCCCTGCGTCTACTCTCCCATCTCCGGGCAACGTGATACCGGTCCCCTCCACTCTTCTATAAAAAGGGTATCTATCATACTCAGAAAAACGAGCAGGTGTTCTCCTGGTGGGGGCCTTCGAAGTGTGAAATTGGATGAATGGACTGGGCACGCGGCTTACCCTCTCCATATATAATGGCATAGCACATGGACAAATTTGTGCTATGCCGTCCCTCTTTTTTCTTGCGTCCTGTTTCTTTTCCTGTCATTACCTCTCTATCTTTTCTCTCTTTTCAACTGACAGCCCATTTGGACTATCTTAACTACTGCTTTGTTAAGACGAAATCTTCAAGAACACACACACATAACACACACTGTGCCCAGTTTCGTGGTTGTCTTGCGAACTTGGCGGTTCTTGTTTCTTGGTTTATATTCTAGCCCACAATCTGCTGCGAATCGGTGCGCCGAGTGAAACACATCTTCATTGTTTTTACTTGATAGATGGCCTACAATATCATGACGCTTTGACGGTGTTAGTTTGATTCAAGAGCTAGGTGAGGCTTATTGGGTTCTATTTATTACCTTACTTCACGATATCCTATGGCCTCTTTGGGCGTTTCTACATAGCTTACAGTGCTTGTTCCTATACCCCCATCTGAGACCCCTATATATGCGCTAGAATATTATCCTCTACTTTTCTGTGCTCAAACTGACCCTTTTTTATCAAGGTTCAAAACTACAACCGCGAACAGCGACCTGACACAAAGCTCCAGAAGCGTTGACCTGACGAACGAATCCATACTTCACTTACCACCGCTACAGCTAATCCTAAGAACAGAAGAGAGCCTTGTCTCTCTCAGATATAGCTACAATGTGTTGCTGCCGCTCCTCCTCTAGTTCTGGTTCAAGCTCCAGCTCTAGCTCCGGATCCAGCTCCAGCTCGAGCTCGAACTCCAACTCCAACTCCCGCTCTCCATCTTGCACCTGCCCCAGGCCCAATCCGTGTCCAAGGCACTCTCATACCTCCTGCCCTAGGTCCTGCAACTGTTATTACTACGTAAACCCTTCCCGGAGCATTCGCATCTACCCCATTTCCTCCCTCTTCTGCCGGCGCCGCACGCCGATAATATGTAGCCGGCCGTACACCGAATGCACTATATATCCAATTTCTCCACGACCGATCACCATCTATCCCGGATGTCCGCCGCGGAGCAGGCTTTCGTACTACTCCAGCTACAGGTGTAGGTGCAGACCTTCATCTCTATTGAGTTGCAGGTGTGGGTATTGATCGAGAGGAATCTGGGGGTATGCTGGGGTTGTGTGTTAATATTGAGAGACGACCCGGCCCTTGCGAGGAGAAGGGGAACAAAGGAGAATGCAGGGCCTGGGGCAGTGTTGTGGGTTAAGCTCAATACCCAGACGGGTGTAGGTTGGCCCTGGAGAGATTCAGAGTGCTGGGATGGCAAATCTGGTGTGCCATCGCCCAATGCCCACCGCAGCTTTGGGAAGCGAGGCCTTTTACCATTAAACACCCACTGCGCATAGCCCAGCTTCCTTCCACTGATGAATAAATTGAACGAGCGTGGAAGGGAGGGGTTACATGATTTTCGACGGACGTGGCTGCGGGATAATACACACTGCTTCCGGTGATCCGTATTCAACATACCGACACAGCCCAGTTTGGAAGTCCAAGTAGGAATAGGCATGCAAATTGCCCTTAGGATTGCCTACTTCCCTCGCGAGAAGAGTGTGCGAAAGCATCGGCCGATTCTAGCATTGTGGGTTTATACACATACAACCACCAGTGGGTGATGTTTGTGGTTGTTTTAAGGGGTATTTTGGGGGGACATGGAGCGATTCTGTTCGTATGATTGCTGTTTTCTTGGACATTGTTTGGGTTGATGAAGAGAGGAAGTCAAATTGAATTGAAGCTTAATCTTGTGTTTGCATTCTCGAGTGATGATATGTATCGTAACTTAATTTGATTTTAGTAACTCATTAACTCCTTTCCCTAGTTCAATTTTCTTCAAAGATAACATCATATTGTATGGTCCCGTGTGAGTGTGAGTAAGGTCTCTCTTCCTGTAAATCGCGGCACCAAAACATCAGCAATTAACTTCAGAGCGGAACTAGGCGGTTAGAAAACAACCACATTCCCTTCCTCTCATTGATCAATCTGCAATAGATCCGTACAACCTACAGAGCATATAACGAATTAACGCAATTAACTCCATGGTTAAGTAATCCGGATTCACCTTAGAGCGTCATGGTACCCCAGATGGGCAACCCATCAGCCATATGACACAATCCGTCACCACTAGAACGCAGTCCCATAATGCATACCAATTTCTTTTGCCCTCTGAAAGATGTCCAGAACATCATCAGGTCTTTGTGACGTCAGCAACCAAGGCAAATTGACCTGTGCCACCGTTCAACCAGAAGGAAACACCGAGGCGATGGGGATGGCAAAAAGGCAGCCATGAAGAAGGAGAAACCTGTTGTTTTGCTCCATTGACAAGTTATTTCTCAATCTCACTGGTGGTTTCCTATGACTTTTGTGGTTAATCCTCTAATCCAAAAAGCATCCGTCGCCTCAATTGCGTTTCGTCTCCAGTACAATCGATACAACATCAACAGAGGAGAAAAGGGCAGATCTGGGGCGAAGAACACCAAATACGTTACTCCCACCTCGCTCATACCCGGTATTCGATACAATTGAAGACACAAGCCTGCCTATAATAAAGTAATATATCTTAATTGAAATGTGAGAGACCGAATCTATCTTCCCATCCTTTCTACGTTGATCTACTACCCCCCTATACAAGGAGTCCGTTAAAGAAAAATCCATAGATTTCTAACGAAACGGAAAACAAATTATATATACAGGTACCGCTCACGCTCCATTCGCAGCAGAGGCAGTCAAGTCATGGATCGCCCTGTCAAGCACCGCTTCAGCATGGCCACCTTGCGTGGCACGCAGCAACCCGAGCTATGTCGCAGGCTCTACAAGCTCATCAAGGCCGAAAACCATGCCATCGGCTCGTACGAGAATGCAGGACGGGACCGTGTCTCCATTGCGTCGCAGCTATCAGACTGGGGTGAATCCACAGGCGATAATGCTGTTTCCGACATTGCCGATAAGCTGGGCGTACTACTCGCGGAAATGGGCGAGCAGGAAGACCTGTATGCGCAGTACCTGGAGGATTACCGTAACGTGCTGAAGCAGATTCGCAATACGGAGGCTTCCGTGCACCCCGCCAGGGAATATAAGGCGCGTGTTGTCGATGATATCCAGAAGCAGAAGTTGAAGGATCCGAATAGCCCCAAGTTGGTGAACTTGGAACAGGAGCTGGTCAGGGCGGAGGCACAGACTCTGGTAGCTGAGGCACAGTTGACGAATATTGTAAGTTTTGACAATTGATTTACTTGATCAACATTCCCTCCCCCTCTAACCACCCATTATCCCCCTCTCTTTTCTTACTGAGAGTCGTTCATTTTAACTGGCAGCAGCTAATCAATTCTTCCCACACTGCAGACCCGCCAAAAGCTCAAGGAAGCATTCGACATTCACCTGGCCGCCACCATCGAAAGGGCAGAGAAGCAAATCATCCTCGCCCGCCATGGTCGTCGACTTCTCAATCTTCTGGACGACACCCCGCTCGTTCCCGGAGATACCCGGGGTGCTTATGAGCAAATGGATCAAGCTCGCCAGGTCCTCAATGATGCCGAACAGGACCTACGAGGTTGGGAGCCCAGCCTGGAGCCAATCCAATCCGCCGCAGCACGCATGGGAACGAATTTGATGCCTGTTAGCCATGTCAATGGTGAAGAGGAAGAGTCTTATCAGAAGGAGTCGGCTCCTGCGTCTTCGATGCCGCAGCCTGTCGCTGCTTAATGGAAGATGTTGGGAAAGGAATGGGCGCTTAATGGCTCTTGGATTTATTGTTTCTTTTGTTTAATCTGCATTATGCATTCTTATGTGTAGGTAAGTATATCCGTGTGTATGCCGCTGAAATTATGATTTGGGTATTCATCGTATCAGTTCAAACCAAAAATTGAAAGAAGGGAGGAGGGAGGGTTTTGGCGATGAAAATAACACCAGAAAAACAAAACCAACAATAGTTCCTGTGACTGGTGGTATTTTGTTGTGTCTTTTCACTGGAGTTTTGGAGAGGGATTGCATATGCTATATTTTATTAATTAAACTCTCCCCAACTAATATGTAGTTTTAATAGTCTGTAGTCCAGTGATAGTTGAAATGTTATTCTTCACAGGATCGTTCTGAAGTGTTCTTCTGCTCATTTCCATACCCAGTGGCTGCTACACAGATCATGATCATACATGGCACAAGCCAGGGAAAAAAAAGAAGAAAAAAGGATAATGGGGGCAGCGCGGTTCGAACGCGCGCGAACTCACGTTCACTGCAGTGTTTCCGGAAAAACTTAAATGCAGCGCCTTAGACCACTCGGCCATACCCCCGAGTTTTAAGTTCCCCGTGTGACCCTCTACGGCTCTGTCAATGTATATGCTGGCGAGAGATAAGTCATGTGACACAGGCAGCTGCCCAGTGACGCGCTTCCAAGCAAACTTCATACTTCATCCCCAAAAGCTCAACGAAGCTCCAACCCTCAAGATACCTGTATACTACGATCTCGTCCCTTTTTCTTCGTTTTTCTCCTCATTTCATTATTTTCTGTGTCCTGTGTCTCTTCTCCTCCTGCTTAGAACCCCTTTGCTTTCTCCTCATCATGGATACCCTCGTCGCCCAATACGCCCGGCCTCAGGTCAAGAATGAAGGCTACTCCCGGACCGAAGAGCAAGAGTTCACAGAGGCATTGCCGCCTCTATCTCTAAAATTCGCTCTTCCTCCAGTTGATAAAGTGAGTCTTTGTGGGCCAGTGTTGCGAGCTAATTGAATGTTATCTTAGACTGCCCCTATTTTGCGCCTTTTATATCCTCTTTCTAACTGTTCGCATTATCTCTCCATCTTAGCCTGCCTCCTTCCTTCGAGCCGTAACCGACGACCATGCCAACCCAGACTGCCCCATTAAAATCGCTCATGGCACCACGACTCTTGCGTTCAGATTTAAAGGAGGGATCATCGTGGCGACAGATTCCAGAGCTACCGCTGGTAACTGGATAGCTAGTCAGACTGTGAAGAAGGTTATAGAGATCAACAGTTGTCTGTTAGGGACTATGGCTGGTGGCGCTGCTGTATGTACTATCATTATTCTTACTTACATCCTAGTTGCTCTAGGGACCCCGTATTTCCTATTATTGCCCTTGTTGCTTGGGATTCTGCTCAGCTTAGCAATCTGGCCAACTTCTGTTCTGGGCTGCTCAACTGGAGAGAAACATTGACAACTAACTACTCCCACCCTGTGCCGTAGGACTGTCAATACTGGCTCGCCTATCTAGGCATGCAATGCCGTCTCCACGAACTCCGCCACAAACGCCGCATATCCGTCGCCGCCGCCTCCAAGATCCTCGCCAACCTCGTCTACAACTACAAGGGCATGGGCCTAAGCATGGGCACCATGTGCGCCGGCGTAACCCCGCAAGAGGGGCCTGCGCTCTACTACATCGACTCAGACGGAACACGACTGGCAGGAAATCTCTTCTGCGTCGGCTCTGGCCAAACGTTTGCATATGGCGTGCTCGATGCCGAGTACCGATTTGACCTGACGGATGAAGAGGCGCTGGAGCTGGGCAGGCGGAGTATCCTCGCCGCGACGCATAGAGATGCTTACTCCGGTGGCTATATCAATCTGTACCATGTGAAGGAAGCCGGGTGGGAGAAGCATGGTTTCAATGATACCAATCCTATATTCTGGAAGACGAAGTTGGAGAAGAATGAGTTCTCGAATGTTACGGGAACGTTGGAGTAAAATGGGGGGAGGGCGTGTGTTTGTTTTTCTTCGGTTTTCCTTTAATGATATTGAGCGGCTGCTCTTCTGTTGCTTCTACCACTTTGTGATAAATTTAGCTTGCTAGAAAATTTAAATACGGTAGAATTTGGCAATCGGCCCTCTTCCATTTTTCCACTCCACCTCCTGTTCATTATCACCCTTCCCCCAAGCATCATAGGTCTCTCCCTACCCTTTCTTAAAGAACCTTATCACGCAGTAAGGTTCAGTCTGCGGAGTACCCAGGTCACACCGTCCTTCATCGAATTGCTGAAAGCCCCTGATAACCCCCCCCCCTCCCCATCCAACTCGAATGCTGGAGAGGGGCTAACCATTCACACAGAACCTATGTCCGTTTTACTATCCCCCGCCGCTTCGGAAACTCTGGGGATGTCCGTTGAGCCCGTTAAAAAATGAACGAGCAGGGAAGGATAAGTTTAATAGGGGGGCTAACTCCTCTTCACTAAAACACTTTGTATTGGGTCTCCCTCTATCGCTACGGAGTAGATGTTCTGCGGATTAATATTACTTGATCAGCTGGTTACATAGACGGGTCGTTCAGATGATTGGGAGCAAGGACATGGAAAGGACCACTGTATAAGAAAGAAACTATAGCTAGATACATGCAAGATCGTACGCAGAGAGATATTTTTCGCCAGATATGGAGAGAAAGCGACGGTGATGAAAAGGATTCTAGAAATAACACATGATGCAATAACATATCTAGCTTCTTACGCCAATTACAATATCTCCTCCATATTTTTGTTTTTGTTTTTTCTTTCCGTGATTCCAAGGGGCGATCCAAACCCAGTCCTTGAACCGCCATCTCACTGTCATGGAACCTCAATTATTAACCTTAAATGTCATCCTGATGCCCATAGCCGCCAGCTCAACATCCAAATACTTCAACACGCCCGGCACGGCAACAACCGTCGTATCATCTCCACCAACAAACCTCTTCCCCTCTCCGTCCTCCCATACTTCAGCTCGGGGGTCATCGAA
This sequence comes from Blastomyces gilchristii SLH14081, assembly GCF_000003855.2. Taxonomy (NCBI): domain Eukaryota; kingdom Fungi; phylum Ascomycota; class Eurotiomycetes; order Onygenales; family Ajellomycetaceae; genus Blastomyces; species Blastomyces gilchristii. The sequence goes on from NW_003101678.1 coordinate 1,355,167, forward strand.
GATAGCTTCCCTCGCGCACCGACGGCAGCGCACAATCCCCGCAGTGCCACCCAACGCACTCACAGCACCACCAGGCCTCGCCAGACCTGATGACGACGACTTCGCGACAGCAGCCATAGCCGGGTTTTTACTGGGCGCCATGAGCTTGGAGACAGCAACCTGCGTTGACAGGAACGAGCCACACGTCCTGCAGATCCACGAGCGCGTGGTGTCCGAGCAGTTCATCAGCCGGTCTTGCAGGAGGAAAGCGGCGCCGTGGGCAAGGAGTGAATCGCGCTCCATCTCTCCGACACGGATACCACCACCTTTTGCACGGCCCTTGACGGGCTGCCCTGTCAATGCGTTCACGGGACCCGTCGTCCGCACCTGGAATTTGTCGTTCACCATGTGTCTGAGACGTTGATAGTAGACGACGCCTAGGTAGATGTCGGCGGCAAACTCGCGGCCGGTTATGCCGGAGTACATGGGTTCGTTGCCGTGGAAGTTGTAACCGGCTTTGCGTAGTTGTTCGCCGAAGAAGTCGCCTGCGGTGTTCTCTTCGGAGAATCGGAACGGCGTGGCGTCCTGCGCGAGGCCGTGGAGAGCGCCAGCTTTGCCCGCGAGGGACTCGATGAACATACCGATTGTCATTCGGGAGGGGAAAGCGTGCGGATTGATGATGATGTCGGGCTGGATGCCAGTTTCGGAGAAGGGCATGTCGATTGCAGGCCACAGCTGGGAGCAGACACCCTTCTGCCCGTGGCGGGAGGAAAATTTATCTCCAATGAGCGGTTTTCGAGGGATGCGGAATTTGACGCTGAGGGCTTGGCAGGGGTCACCACCTGTTTCGGAGCCAAGGATGCGGACGCTGTCAACGTAGCCCTCTTCGGTGTCCTTGTACTTGAGGAAGTGAGTTTGTCTGTCAATGTTGACGTAGGAGTTCGATACCGGGTCGAAGCGGACTGTATGCCATGCAGCGACGAGGCTGCCTTCGGTCACACGGGCACCGATGTGAGGGAGACCATCTTCGTCCAGAGCATCGCGCCATTCTCCTTTAACAAGACCGCCCGGTGCGAACCCAAATAGTTTGCTAACCTCCCGTCTCGCCTTACCCCGGCCACGAGATTCCTTGTCATCAAGGGAGTATATTTTTGTTTTGTAGATTGTGCCCCACCCAAATCCTCTGTCATGGGCAGATTTATTGATAATCATAGCGTCGTCCATGTCGTAACCAGTATATGACAACACAGCCACAACAGCATTCATGCCGTTAGGGAAGTTGTCAAGTCCGTAGCTATTATAGAGAGGGCTCCGAACAACAGGGCTTTGCCCGGTTTGTAGCCGGTAGAGTTTGTTGTCGGTACGGTATTCCATAGATGATCCCGGTGTTCCCATCGCCTGCTTACTCATTTGGCATTGGTACATATTACGGGGAGATTGGTTGAAGTCCGAGAATGGAGTCATGTTGGCGACAATCGAGAGGATGTGTGTAGGGTCGAATTCCACATGGGTAGATACGCCGGATGTGATATCGGACGGAAGGCAGGCAATTTCCATGTATGGCTGCTCTAGCGGGCCAACATAGTCAAGTTTGTCCAGCGGGAGGTATTTGACTGGCCGTAGCATCCTCGCACATTGGGAGAATAGATAGATGCCTGGGTATTGCCCCCGATTCGAGTTGGGAACATATCCGATTTCAAGTTCCACGGGAAGACTTCGATGTCCCTCAACCTTCCAATACCGCAGAGTGTCAGAAATCATGCGAGCCTGTTTCGGGGAACAGTAACCAAGAATTCGCCCGTCCAGCTGGACTACCACACTCTCATCCAGAGCCACGGAGGACTCAGAGGTCACTCCTAAATTCGATATCACTTGAGGGACGCCGGAGACATCCAAGTTACTTGTTGCGATTTCACACTTATGGGCGAGATGGTTTAAAAGTCCGCAGGGACTTCCGTCGGGTGTATGGACTGGGCAAAGGAATCCCCAGCTCTCAGGGAGAAGCTTACGAACGGTGGTCGTTTTAAGCTGCGCGAAAAAGCTTCCTCTGTGTATCATTCGGAAATGGCTGATGAACCGGTAGAAGTTAATTTTCTCGGCTATAACAGTATAACCAGATGGTTGTTGTAGGTCAAGACCCGTTGGACTGACGAGGTTACCGGTGGAGAGGAAATACTCCAGCGCACCACCAATATTTTCATTCGTCCTGGTCACAATTCTACTGAGGAATTCCTTCTCAAATCTTGGATCTGAGAATGGTGCATTTTGATTTCTGAAAGCCCAATCACGCGCAACAGGGCCGAAGGATCTCAGCCATTCCTCGAGGCGCTCCTTCAAGAGCATCCCGTAGAGAAAACCGCCAAGAAGTACTTCTTGGTTTGAAATAGCGTCAGGGTTATCCGGAGCGCAATCTCCCGCCACCAGGGTATAGAGCTTCCTGATCATGAAAAGTATCATATTGAACTTATCATTGTCTTGAGACTCAGTCACATTTTGGTTACCGAGATGTGGTAATACGACCTTTCGAAGAAATTCCGTGCCCACGGCCTCATCCGGCATATCTGCAGGCATTCCCAAAACAGGCCGGAATTTCTCTCCAAGGTAAGCTCTCGTGTCGTCCCTCCCATGAAGTCCATATCCTTTGTACGTCCGTAAAAGCAGTTCGACTCGATCAGTAACGAAGGAGTTTTGAATTCCCTTAGATCCTTCACGGCCAACTAACCGCTCGAAAATGTCCCGGTCATTCGTTTCTACCAGTGCTTTCAATATCATCGCTACCGGGACAAGGAACTCATTTTTCCTCCAAGAAAACCGGAATGTCACATTGCCGTCGCTGAGGTAATGTAAAACGTTCGTTTGAGAAGTCTGATCAGGCCTAACGGAACGGATTTGAATACCGTATTTTGTATATGTTGGGCCACGTTTCGTGAAAGAGTTACGGACGATGGCCATGGGAAAATTCCTTCGCCCAACAATCAGCATTCGAATGAGCTTCTCGTTTCCATTGACAATGAAATAGCCGCCAAGTTCTTCAGATTCCTCCTTTCGTTGGACAAGCTGTTCCGGGGAAGCCTTTTCGAGGTGGCACCGGTTGGACTATAGAACAGTTTTCATTGTAAATTGAATGTTTCGATCAATTAATAAAGAAGGGAGGATTACAAACGGAAGAAACGATAATGCACTTCCAGCATTTTGGGACTGTATCCTTACCCTTAGCATGATCGGAACCTGGCCTAGTTCTCTGACCGACTCTTTCCACTCGCCATTGTTCACCTTATACTCCAGTCGCGCTCTTAATCTGCCACGGTATGTTGCATGTCTCTCCCGACACTCTGATGGGTAGATTTCTCTGTTCCGTGTACTGAACTTGTTTGATGCCGGAAGCATAGCCTTTTCAAGGAACAGCTCCGTAATGCGCACGGAGAGCTTGTTTCTTCGGGGTGCCCGTCTCCCTTCCTCCAGCCTAGCCCGCTTCTGCTCCAGTGTTTCCGCATCACCGTCCAGGAATGACTTGGTGCCAATATCCTTTATTGCAGCCTCTAAGACTTTGTGGTCGTCAAATAGGGCATTGAAGGAATCGATATGGGGTCGGATGGTTGCTGAGAGGGACGGATATGCGGTCTGATCCTTGGGGGGGTTTCGGAATAACCGCTCACGGCGGAGAGTGTCGTACTCGACTGACCATTCTGTAGCTGTAGAGGGCGCCATGGCGGGGTAAAACAGAAGGGATTAAACCCAAGCCAAAATGCAATTGAAGTAGAAGGGAATATCCGAAGCGTAGAGAAGTCACAGGGAGTGCGAGCTCAAGTGCGAGCTCAAATGCGCCCTGGGGTTGAAACGCTAAACTTTTTTTACGGCTAGAGTGCAGCCGCCATGACGAGTGGAACAGCTCGAAATTAATATTTGAAATGTAAAACGGGAGGCCAACTGCCTGAGTGTCTCACACTTCGTTTTCCTTTTTATTATTTTTTGCTCTGATGAACTGCCTCCCCAAGCTCGTGGTCTATTTTTCTTCCCCTTTCGAGGTTCTGCCGGTGTGAAATTTTTCGAGCGAAGCTAACGAACGCGGACAGCTATCATCACGTGGAGATAGTGAGAAGGTTCCAAGGTTACTAACCTCCAGCCGCCAGCATCCAGCCAGCATCCAGCCAGCAGCAAACGGAATCAACGACCACAAATATGATTGCCGTCAACCTCGCCAACCATCAAACCAGCCAATAGCCTCCGCTCTTCTCTGCGATCAACAGCAGCGGCAGGGATTGAGGGAAATACACAGAGAAAAAGAAAGAAGTAAAAATACATTCTGTCCCAGCTTACCAGCTTAGCGCCGGCTGGGCTCTAGTTTCTCCACCACCCTCGCTGCTTCCAACACCAATCCGTCATCCCGCGTGGGTGGGCTTTGCGCCGGCGGATGCGCACTGCACACTGCAATAATCTGCATAAGCCAAACTACGCAAGGAACGGTAACAGGGGACCAGGGACTCTTAGTTAGGGTCGAAACGCCGCCCGCGAATCCCAGCAGCAACTCCTCACACCCGGCGTCAAAACTCCATTTTCGGTCATGTGTACACGGGCGTACTTCGCGCGGAGGTGATGCAGCCATAAAAGTGCGAAACACTTTGTACCCATTAATTGATTGCCTGGAGAGAGGAAAGCTCTCTATTTCTCACTTCCCCTCTCTCTTTTGCTGGTGAGGAGCTTCTTCCGAGAGTCTACGCATTGCTGGCAGAACAGAGGATTGGGTTGTTTGCTAACTAGTTTATTTCCTTCCATTCCTCTTTTTTTCTTTTTGAAATATATATATCCATCTCTTTGGTTGATTTATCTGCCTGGTTGCATTTTTTGCCATTTAGCTTTTGTTCAGGTGCCTTGTGTGTGATTGTTTACGTCGGGTTTATTAAATTCTTTCGGGAGGTTTCTGCCTGTCATCTGGGGTTTTGTACTCCATCCCCAGCCTTGGATGCGAAATTATACCTCTCACTTCTGTCCCAAGGATAAAAGGAACGCATTTTCGTCATTATTGTGTGTGCTTTGTCCTGCAGATCCATCTCTTACCCTTCTTAACAGACGCCACACCCCACGACTAAATTTCTTGGTGTACATATTTCTGTACACACCACGATAATATTCACACACACACAAACTATCTTTACTCATTTCCTCCGTGGGTTTCTCACACAAACGTCGCAAAATTATCGTGAGCCGGGTTTTCCTACTTCCAAACCTCTCTCGTTGCCTCCTAGATACCGCCTACTACCTCTTGGATATCGGGACATCACTGCTATTCGTCCATAGCAGATCCATGATGGCGGGCTTCTTCAAAAGTATCTATGACTGGTTGCTCAGAAAGTTTTGGTTAGTTTGCGGCTCGAGCATCCGTGTGCGATGGGTTGCATCTGGCGGGTGCATAACATCATCAAGCGCTGCCAGATCCCATGGCCATGACAGCATAGCTAATTAGTCCTCAGGGCAACCGAAATGGATGTGACGATGATCGGGTTGCAAAATGCTGGAAAGTCGTCATTGTTGCGGGTTTTAGCGGTGAGGCAATGTTTTTCTATCAGCAGTGATAGCAAAATCTCATTCTGTTGTTTTATGTTGTGCTATGCCTTGCTATGTTTTGCTGTGCTAACTGAGATGGAACCAGGGAGGGGAATTCACGGTAGAGTATGTTTTAAGGGAGGGTTGAGGATGTCTGTTCGTCGATCTACCATACTTCCCACTAACACCGCCCTCAGCTCTATTCCCACCATCGGATTTAACACCGCGCGGGTACAGAAAGGCCATGTCACACTAAAATGGTCAGCTTAGTCCATATGGATATATCTCCACCATTTCACCCTAGGGCAACCTTCTTCTAACAGAAGTATATAGTTGGGACCTTGGAGGTCAGCCCAGATTCAGGCCGATGTGGGAACGGTATTGCCGCGGCGTCAACGCCCTGTTGTGAGTGTTAATTCGTCTAGTTATCCCCGTTTCCCCAGAAAAGCTGCTCGTCTTTCTCCGGTGAGGCCGATGCTGTCAAAGAAACATCATCAGGAACTTTAGAATTGACCTGTCCCCCCAAACTAAAATAAAAAATAAATAAATAAAATAACAGATACGTCGTCGACGCAGCTGATAAGGAAAAGCTGCCCACAGCCACGGAAGAACTTCACGATCTCGTGAGCAAACGGTCCCTCGACGGCATCCCACTGCTGGTCCTGGGCAACAAGTCCGATCTCCCCAACAAGCTCTCCGTCGACGAATTGATTGAAGCCATGGACTTGAAGTCCATCATGCATCGCGAAGTGAGCTGCTATGGGATTAGTGCCAAAGAGGAGACGAATCTCGATGCCGTGCTGCACTGGTTAATCGCCCGATCAAGCAAGTGAAACTCACCATCACCATACCCGCCCGCTCCTCCGCTCCTCCTCTTATCCCATGGTATGCCGATATTTTTTCTATTTCCTGTCCGAATTCAAACCAGCAAACCCCAAACCCCATCAATTTATTTTCCATCTCATCGACTGTCTTCGTTGTTGTTTCTTGACTTTAGCTCCGAATCTCGCCCTCTCTCTCCTTTTCTTGTTTCCTTTCCTTTTCCTTTTCTTGCCATATATCGTTTTTCCCGGACTCCATGCATCCATTGTATTTTCTTTTTCTTTTGTGTTCCCAGTTCATCCCGGACCGTTTGTAACGATACTGACGCTTTCTCTTCCGTACTTTCTTCCTTCCTCCTTTTCTAGCAATTTCTCATTCCCCCAAAATGCATGAGGTGACGTATTCAATTAATTCTCCCTCCCCCTAAATCCCCCTACTACCGGCCAATGGGGGTTGCCATTCCATTTCGCTCCTTTCATTTTATCTTCCATGTTCCCCCCTGTTAATCGCCGTCTATATTTATTTGCCTCTCTCGCCCTCGTCTTCAATGGATATGTTAATGGTAATCTTTGGCATAAGAAGCAAGCGGGTGAGCGGTTTTCTGCTTTTTTTTCTCGTCTTTTCCTCACATTTTCTCCGCTGTTCCTTCTACCTTGTTGTCCTCGTTGCATTTTAGCTTTTCTGCATTTAGGGCTTTTATTTTTCTTCTTTCCTTTTTGGATGGGTGTTTTTACCGTGGTCGGCACGACGACACGTTCGTGTTAGGGAGGATAGGAGAGGAAGGCTGGTGAAAAGATCGAGGAGGCTGCCGTATGCAATGGCATGGGGCTTGACGCTAGATGTCGGATTGTTGGCTGGTTGTCTGCATCCGTACTGGTAAATTGAGATCTATCATTCTTATTTAGTTTCATCAAGTTTTTATTTTTATTTTTATTTTTATTTTTATTTTTATTTTTATTTTTTTGGTTCCTCATTATCACCTGTCTATCCCAGAGATATATGCCAGGAGACGAACGAAGATGGAGAAGAGGGAATAACCGCTTATCAGTGAACAAGAAAAAAAAAGAAAAAAAAGTGGATTGAAGATCATTTTTAATCTGGCAACGGGGAGCGTCAGCATAATAATCTGCCATTCGGAGGGATTGTCGCTTTGTACGCAGCGTATGGGGAGAGTAAGTAGGGAGGTGATGAAGGGTCAACCAACACCCGTTGGACAGACAACAACAGTGAACAAAAAAGGAAAACCAAAATGGAAAAAAAGAAGAGTCAATTCTAAACAATTTCGATTACATTTATATCTATCTATCTATCTACCTATCTATCTATATATATATATATACTGCCCCATCCAACACGTATGTATGAACAACTCATCAAACAGCCATCTCAGCAGCAGAGCACAGACCAACTGATGCGTTGGCAGTGCATGAAAAATGGCCAACCATCCAATCCATGGATTCGTAAACTATCCAACCCCAGGGATATAAATGAGTGTGTGAGAGTGTGTGCCCCTCACTTGCCACACAAATATTATTACATGTGATGTGACAAGATGGCGATTGGCACTACTCCACATATAGTTAATTGATCACACCGCCAAAATGAGATATGTGATCTCTGTAGGTGGCTCATGTGGGATGAGACTTCCCTTGACCCCGGGAGCTTTGGTTTTCGATGGGGAGAGGCCAAAATATTGGGATATACTGTACATTTTTTATTTTTTTATTTATTTATTTATTTATCTATTTATATTTCTATGTTTTGCCATGTTAAGGATGGATGTCTTAAATAGGAAGCGCTGAAATGCGGGAATGTTGTTTCAGGATGCGACTAGGCCTGAACCTCCCCTAGCCGTTGCAGATGGAGTTACTATTACCCGTTCCACCTTATTTAGCCTGGATTGGGCTACGTCCGTGTTTCGTTGGCAGCCCTACACTACTCTGCGGATAAATATAGATATAGATACGCGTATGGACTGCTACGGGCGAGAGGGAAGCATGCATGCCTTATGCTATGATATAATGGAATCAACTCTTGGCAAGTTCCGTCAACGCCCGAGGTTTCCGCGGCTCCTATTGGTTCCAAACGATGTCTTCGGTGCCAAGGAGGACCTCCGTTTCGCACCTTGCCTAATATGGAAGTCATTGACGCGGGCTGGGCGGTCGGAGATATGTCGGCCCGGCCGCGGCTCAGCCACACTGCAATTCGCAGACAAGAACAAGAATGGCTGCTTCCGGCTTCACCTCGATTCTCTATCTAGCTCCTCCTCCCCTCCTCCTCATCAGCAAGCAAGCAGCTATCACCCATTTCCATCAGAAAACACCCTGCCATCATCAATCTCGCTCACGATCTCTCTTCTCTTCTCTTCTCTCCTCTGCTTGATTGATTGCAACCACACCATCTCCAGAAAAGCGCGATAGTGCTTGAGGCTGGCCCCGATCCAATAACCCAGCCACATTCCGTCATCAGCATCTCATAATAAGCAACACTTTTCTACAGCAGTTAATCAATCATCTATATTTATAACCCCTACTCCACGACAAGCCAGTCTCCCTTACTTCATCCTTTCCCTTTAGAAAACAGATCCTTCTCTCATCTCGGAGACTGTCCCGTCGCAAAGATGCATCTTGCTCGTAGATATGAGTGAGTCGGAACTCCTGCCTCAAAACCTCCATCATTTCCAAATGTATCAATTGAATGAAAGTTCTAACACACACACCCCACCAGCTGCTACGAGGAGTTAGGACGTGTCTACTGCAGATCAGCCTGGAGCGACTGGGGTCGCTGGGTTGCCCTAGTCATCGTCGTTCTCGGTGCTTTCCTCGTCTTCCTCGCCTTTGCGTACGTCTCTCGTCTCCCCCTCCAACCTTCCTCGTCCGCATTTATTGGATCCACTCTCCCAAAAGTAAAATAGGAAAAGAAAAGAAAAGAACTGACGACAAACCAACAGTTGCATCTCCTCCCGCCGCCGCCGCCGTCGCGGCCAACAACCCTTCCACGGCACAGGCTGGGCCGCCCAGAACACTTTCTGGCAGCAACAACAACAACAGAATCAACCACCCAACATGCCTCCGCCCCAATACACGCCGAATAGCGGCTACTACGGTCCCAAGCCTACTTACTTTGGCGGCCAGCAGCAACCGCAGCCACCCTACCAATATCCACCACCGCAGGAACAAGGCGTCGAGCTGCAAACGCCGCAGAATGTCCATCGGGCTGGGGAGCCCGTTTATTCGCCGCCGCCTGGGCCGCCTCCTGCGAAGTAAGGCGGTTTTGGGAAGGAAATAAAATTTAAGAAAAATTTTAAATCATTTTTTTTCCTATTGAGAAAGAGAGGTAGAAGGTATTATAAATTATAGTACTCTTAAAAAATTCCCTTTCTCTCTCTATTCTCTCTTTTTTTTTGCCTTCTGAAGTCATGACTCATTATAGCATCTGAGAGTTAGTTAATTTTTGATTTTTGCTTGCATGACATTGTGTTTTCCTAGTTTATTATTTTACTTTTTTTTTATTTTCTTTTCTTTTCTTATCTAAGTAGTTAATGAATGAATGTATTTAGAATTGAAGAGTGAGAATTATAAGTTATAAGTTAAACTCTTGAGTTTTCTTTTAATATATTAATTTATATATCTAAGAACTGATTAATTTTAATTCACTTTTAACTTTACTTTTTTCTTAACATAAAAATATAATTTGAAAAAATGTTTGATTATTAAATAATAATACAGCTGTTTTTAAATATATTTATAAATGTAAAAAGTTCTAACAGCTTTACTTATATAAAAAGTTAATATATATTTATAATTTTATATAAATTTAAATACTTTTAAACTATATTTAATAATATATTTAAAAATCAGTAAAAAATACAAGTTTTTCAGAAATATAATAATTCTATGTATAAAATAATTTATAATTACTGTATTAAAGTAATTATATATATATTTCAAATTAATAGTATATAGAAAAGTAATAAATAAAAAAATATTTAATTTAATAAAAATGTTTTTAAAGTAATTAATTAATATTATAAAAAGCTAACTATTATATAATTTTTCATAAAAAGTTTATAGTTATTAATTATATAAGTTAATTACTATAGTAACTGAGAAAGTATATAAGTAAAAATAGTTATAATATAATAAAATTGAAGTAGTAATTAAGTAGTAATATTTAGACTGACTATATAATCATATCTGAGACTAGAATCAGAATATTTAATAATCTTATTATCAATTTAACTAATCTCATTACACAGTTTTAACATTAGATAGTAGTTTTATACTGTTTCAGTGAGACTTACTATCTACTCTTATTATATTTTTTAAATAAGATTATGATTTTCACTAGACTGACTGCTGAGACTATGAATTTCACATTTAATCTCATTTAATCTAATCTTATACATTTCTTGATGTGAATCTCACTGAGACTAGTTATTAAAAAAACATGTAAAGTGACTATATATCAGATCTTAAAATGAAATTATGACTTGAAAAAAATGAGAAAGTGATCTCATTTAGTTTCATTTAATCTCATTCTTGGCATAAAGTTACTATTTTTAGACATTTTAAGGTTTTTTTTAGACTATTTTTAATTTTTTAAAAAGTAACACTTTTTGATAACACTCAAATGAGATTTAAAGTCATTTAAAGCAATAAAAATAATTTAAATTGAGAAGTGAAAATCATGATCTCATTTGAAAAATATGACAAGAGTAGACAGTAAGTCTCACTGAGACAGTATAAGACTACTATCTAATGTTAAAACCATGTAATGAGATCAGTTGAATTGATAATGAGACTATCAAAAAATCTGATCCTGATCTTAAACACGGTCACACGGTCAGTCTAATTTTCACTTCTTAATTTAAATTATTTTTATTACTTTAAATGACTTTAAATCTTATTTAAGTATTATTAAAAAGTGTTACTTTTTAAAAAATTAAAAATAGTCTAAAAAAAACCTTAAAATGTCTAAAAATAGTAACTTTATATTAAGAATGAAACTAAATAAGATTGTATAAGATTACTTTTTTATTTTTTCTAAGTCATAGTCTCATTTTAAAATCTAATATGTGATTAAAAGATTGTGGGTCAGTGTATAATTACAGATATACACTGACTTTTTATATACATTATATTAAATTAATTAGTGACTGCTATAATCTCTTTACATTTATAAGCATGTTCAGAAGCAGCTGTATTATTATCTGATAATTATATATTCTTCTGAATTACATTCTTTCTCACTAGATTCAGTCATACTTATATAATTATAATATACACTCTAGCTTTATACGGATTAGCATACTACTAGTGTTTATAATTATATAGTCTATTTCTCATTCAGCTAGTATTCTGTATACACTCTTACAAAGAAACTTTCACTATATTATATTACTTATTCACTAACTTTTTTCATTTTTTAATTATCTTCTTCATTATTATCATTATTGAATATTATTATCTTATTCAAGATTTCTATCTCTTCTTCTATTTAACATTCTCTATCTGTTTATCTATTACATTATATATGTTTCTGATAATAACTCTCTGTTTTCATAACAAGTGTTTTTATAGTCCTTATATCAGACAGTTCATTAGCTGTAAGTGTAACATATTATAAAATATGATTAGAACTTGTTTATCTTCTAACAATTATCAGAATATACTATTGTAAATAACATATTTTCTCTATCTTCTCATACACTCTTGATCTTCTTTTCTCAGTGAGTATCTAATTGTGTTTTCTAATTATGTTTTCTAATCATGTTTTATATGAACACAGATACTGATATATTTGTTTTAATTCATATAGAATCTTCACACATTGACAGATTCATATTCATAGATGATAGCGAATACCTCAATGTTGAATTATTAATCAAGAACTTGAAGAATGTAATAATGAAGAAATTATCTGTGTTATATATAGCTGAGTCTTTCATATTTCTTTCTACTCTCTCTGTTTCTTTCTCTGCTACTTTCTCTCAATCTTCTACACTTATCTCTGTGTCTGATTCTTCTGCTTCTGCAATCTCTGTTTCTACAATTCTCACTTCTATTCTCACTACTTCTGTTCTCTCTGTCTCTGCTGCTTCTATCTTCATTATTAACTCTTCTTATTTCAAGAAGATGTTGTATAGACTTGATGAATCACATTTCTCAGTATATATACTTCTACTCTTTTTACTGATCTCTAGAATAATTTATTATACAAAGACAGTGTATATATAACACAACTATCTGAAGCTCAGTCACAGACACTGATTATTACATTCATTTTAAGTATTTATAATGAGATAATTATTTATTCATATCAGAGAATCACTTCTCTTCTTAATAGTATTAAAATTATAAGTCTTTTCTTTTTTCATCTTCTCTTTCTGATGCTGATTTTTCTGTTCTTAGAAAAAATTATTATAAGTTTTATTATGCACAAAGTTATAGTATCTACAGATATCAAGAAACTTTTTATAACTGTAAAGTTCAATATTGTGAGTATATCTGCTCTGATAAATTTCTTTGAGATGATAGATTCATATCAGTCTATTCTCTAACATCTGTTATTCAACTTTATAATGCAGGCAAAAGATATTCATGTTTTCAGAAACAGAAATACAGATGTCATACTCTTTTATATCTGTAGATGTGAGACTTATATATCTTGTCTGAAATATTATTATAAGAATAAGCTGTTTATACACTGCATTCTGCTCTCTGCATTCTTCTGTGTAGACTGGCCGCCGGGATCATGAATTTCATATTTGATCTCATTTGATCTGATTCTATACATTTCTTGATGTGAATCCCGCTGGGACTAGTCATTAAAAAAACATGCAAAGTGACTATATATGAGATCTTAAAATGAAACCATAACTTGAAAAAAATAAGAAAGAGGTCTCATTTGATCTCATTTAGTCCCATTCTTAGCATAAAGTTACTATTTTTAGACATTTTAAGGTTTTTTTTTAGACTATTTTTAATTTTTTAAAAAGTAACACTTTTTGGTAACACTTAAATGAGATTTAAAGTCATTTAAAGCAATAAAAATAATTTAAATTGAGAAGTGAAAATCATTATCTCATTTGAAAAATGTGATAAGAGTAGACAGTAAGTCTCACTGAAACAGTATAAGACTACTATCTAATGTTAAAACCATGTAATGAGATCAGTTGAATTGATAATGAGACTATTAAAAAATCTGATCCTGGTCTCAGACACAGTTACACAGTCAGTCTACTTCTGTGTCTCTCTCTCTCTTTTTGAGAAGCCTTGTACATGTTGTAATTGCATGTACAACTCTAAGATTAGTAAGTGTTCATTCAGTAACTGTTCTCATCTCTGATTTTACACTTTCATATGCTAATAATAATTCTTAGTTACTTTAGCATCAGAGATCATTTTAATCTCTGAAGATAATAATATCACTGAGATTATTTTCTCTCACTTTCAAGCTTCTCTTATTATTTTCTCTTTCAACATCTTCTCTACGGATAAGATTGTATGCACTCTGAGTTATAAGTATTCAATCTTAGATAACTTCTGCTGTTATGTATCTGATTCTGCACTCTCTTCTTCTTCTATTGCTTTCATTTTCACTCTCTCTGTTCTGACTTCTGATTCTGTGAGTTCTATGCTCTTCTTCAATTTTTCTACATACATGTGTACACATTTCTATATTAGCATTTTAGTCAATCTTGTAATAAACAATATTAATGTTACATACAGAGTAATAGAGAAATTGAAGACATGCACAGTGTTGTTATAAGAGTAGCTTATAGCTCTCAAATTTCTTACAGATCTCAAGTTTTAAGATTTTCTTTGTTTTTAGTAGTTTTCTTCAGATGACATGGCATTGAAAATAGATTAAACATGTGATATATGAAAAAGAGATGAGATATGTATGATAACATTTGTCTTTTTACAGCTGATTCTTATAGTTAATCATCAATTCATTATCTCTTGAGTCATTTTCTTTTCTTTTCTTATGCTTTTTCTTTGTCTGCTAGTCATCACTCTTATATGACCTCTATATGATACAGTATTCAGTGACTAGATTTGATAACTTTCATCTTGTAATTCTGCTTCACATATTATACTGTCTCTCTTTACTCACTCAGACTACTATAGTGAATAGCTTATTAAAACTAATCTTATCTGATCTCTGAGCATTCTCAGAGATTGAGATGACTTAGTCTCATATATTCACAGATGTTTCAGATACTTCATTCTCTGTTATCTCTGTAATTGAACTGATATAAACAGTTGAATTTAACTCTGAATTTCGTTTTCTTCTGCAATCTGACTTATATGCAAGTCTGTCACTTTAAGACTGCTTTTTACTGCATTGTGTCTACTATCTGCAGTATATTATTATACAATCAGCTACAGTCTCATCACTTATTAAAGTGTGATATTTACCTGATTTCTTTATTACTTCTCATTCTTTTCTTATAATTATGAAAAGATCAGAATAAGTGAGATTATCTGATTTATAAGTATCTATGATTTCTCTTACTTTGTAAGACTTTTCAATTGTAAGTCTCTTCTTTTTCAATACTGATAATAGTGCTGTGAATAACTATAATTCACTCAGATCTTACATCTTTATCTTTATAAAATATGAATTATTTATTAAGTTGTGTAAGATCTGTCTCTCTGATTCTTTCAATACATATATTCTCAGAGAATGTGATTTGAGTATTTTATAGAGCTTAAATCATCTAGATTGAAACTTCTCAGAACTCTTATTATATATAAGAACTCATATTCTTATCTTGAGACTTAATTTCTTAATCAGTGAGTCTTATATTCTTTTTAATTGAATTGCTCAGTTTAGAAGTAACTTATTAGCTTTTGTACATATATAACTGATTTCTTTCAATCTTAATTCTGTGTCTGTGACTGCTGTGTTTATAACTGTTATGTCTGTAATTACTGTTCTCTCTCTCATCTTTTCTGAAGCATTCTTCAGAATGTGCAGATGAAATTCATACAACAGATAGAATAATAAACACTTAGAGACTATATATCACTGAATCTGTGTGACTAATAACATCTGCTCAAGATATTCATTTCATAGTCTTATAGACTTACTCACTAGATATTTCATCAGTATATTACTTAAGATTTCATTCAAGTATTTCATCTTTCTCTTTATCTGCAGATGATATAACATTATTCTACAATATCTTGTCTGTAACTAATTTATAAAATATCTCAATGCTTCTTCTATGAGATTCACATCATTATTAGTTAGAATCTCACACAGCATTTCATGGTTAATTTAGATCTCATTATATAGAAACTTTATTATCATCTTCTCTATTATCTCTGAAACTGCTTTCATAACTGATCAGTTAGTAGTGTAGTTAATAGCAGTGATTATTCAACAATTTTCATTTGATGTTTATAATAATATATCTATGAGATTCATCTCTTATTGTTTGAATAATTATATCATATATTTCATCTAATATTGTACTTTCTTACATTTCAACTCTTGCTTAGATTCTTTTATAATCTGACAATTCAGATACTTATGAGCATACATCTGAATATTCTCAGTTATGCTTGACTAGTACAATCTTGATTTAAGTACACACATGAGTTCAGAGCTTTCTAAGTGATTAAATTTCTTTTGTATATAAGTTATCAAATTGTATCTAAGTAAATGTTTTAGATAGAGAGCTTCTGCATATTCTAGATTACAGTAAAGTATAACATTGTTTTTCAATTTTCTCAGTTTGAAGTTCAGAAGCATCTCTTCTACTACTTTTATAAGATACTTATTATTTAACATCTTACTGTTCTTCAATTGAGAGATTATTATGTTTACTTATTCTGATTTCTTACATTCTCTTAGTGTGTTTAACACAAACTTCTCTTATATCTAATTTACAGAACTCTCACTCATGAAATCAGATCTATAACTGATTGTATCAGATATTACAGCATCTGATTTCTTTTAGTATTTAATATGAAGATTATACACTTAAAACTCTGAGATTCAATGTACTAAGTGTTTGAAAGGTTTCACTATCAATTATAGATAGATGAGGCTTTTATAATCTGTAATCACTGTTATTATATATATGTTATTAATATCTCTATCTCATAACATTAGTGTGTGCTTAATTATCAGCAATTTCTTTTCATACACTGAGTAATTAAGTTCAGTGTCTGATAGTTTTCTATCATCATATATCATCAGATACAGCTTGCTGTTCTTACTCATCTGCAGAAGAGTGTCTTTAATAGCTCATTCAGATGCATCTATCTTCAAGGTCAGATAGTGGAAATCATCAACCGCTTCACCACGAACTCGCTCAATTTTTCGAATAAGAACCCGCTGATAGATCCATCGAATAGCCCTCGATAATACAAGCATTTTAACCCCATCGCCGACCGCATACCCCGTGTGGTGGTGGAGTTATCCAGCCAAATGTGAACCAGATGTTGTTCAAAACTTCTGTGTGGAATTATCCCTCATTCACCTTATCACACCACAACCCTGGGCCAAATTGCCATACAAATTGTAAGGTGAAGAGACCTAGTCATATGCACCAATCTTCTTGATTTTAAAAGATCTCTGATCTGTAATTGTGAAGATATCTGAGAAGTAACTTCAGTGAAAACCCTGTCTATCTTTGATGTTTCAAAACATCAATGCCAAGTCTCACTCACATACTGCCCTTTCCAATCTGGCCCATCTCTGGCAGAAAAATACAAAAAGAAACCTCAGCAATAATATCAAGCACATAATCAACAGACACATCTGAAGTGCATTCTCTGTGAAAACCCTGTCTGTCTTTGATGTATCAAGACATCAATACCAAGTCTCACCCTTGTACCGCCCCTTTCAATCTGGCTCATCCCTGACAGAAAAATACAAAAAGATACCTCAGGAACTGTATTCAATACATAATTGACAGATATGACAACTATAAAATCAGTATATCTCAAGGTCTGACTGAGCCTTTGATCCCTGCACAGTGAGATATATTAAATCTAGTTTTAATATCTCAATATTCAATAGATTCTGCAAGGAATTGAGAACAGCAACACTAGATTTCTATTGAATTTGAGAATTAACTCTATATTAATATAATCATTGACAAAGTCTTCTATTTTAAGATATAAATAATCAGTTTCTCTACATCTCGCTGACAATATTTATATTATTATATAGAAACAGACTTATATTCTCTATAATATTAAGACTCTGAAGAGAGAAAGTCTTGATAGAGAGTATATAGTAGTGTATATCTTAGCAGTTTCTATCTCATTCTTCTGCAGCAGTTAATGCAAAAAAAAAAAAAAGATTTTAGAAATAGTTTTTTACTTCTCTTGAAAAAGTAAGATGTTTTTCTCTGGGTTTTATACAATATTCTTACAAAGAATTAAAAACAGAGTTATTTTCTATCATAATTTCATATTCTTTTAAGTAAGAATTACTTTTTCAGTGACTGAAGAGCTTTTATTAATACTTAATTCTTTTTTACACTCTTTATTAACTGATTTGAGTTGCATACTTGTTGTGTGAGAAGAATTGAATGATTTAGAATAAAATTGAATAGTTTTAATCAATTTCTCTGCAAAAAATTGATTTATTTTTTATCAGTTTTTCTCTTAAAAACTGTCATATTATCTGATTCATTATCAATTGATATCATACTCTTTCTCACTATATCTTAAGAAAGAGATTGTAAAGATTTTATTAATTTATCTCAAAAATCAATTTTAGTTTATTAGATTCTCTTCAAAAATCTAACCTAGTTACTGAACTAGTGTGAAAAAAAATCAGGTGTTTTATATATAAAAGTCTTTTATTCTTCTTTTGAAACAGTCTGACCAACTTTTCAATTGAAAACAGACTTAGAAATATCTCAATTGAAACAGTCTGATCAACTTTTCATTGAGTGAGAATAATGAGTTCAAAAATACACTCAGTTGATGTGAAAAAAGATGCTTTCTCAAATGCTATTTCTGAGATTGAAATTCTGAAGAGAAGAAAGAAAGAAGAAATAGAGAAACAACAAGTTCTTGAAATACAGAAACTTGAAAAAGTAAGCAAGATTCTTGGAAAGCAGTGTCTGAGTGAGATGAATAAAGAAGTTCTGTTAATTCTTCATACTCAGGCTTGACAACTACAGAAGATAATCAAGTTCAAACTTGAAATCTCAAACACAGTTCAAAAAACATTGAAAATTCCTTGTATAATCACTGACTCTTTATCTTGCTCTTCTTCTTTTTTTCCTACTTCTTCTTCTTCTTTGAATTAGAAGAAAACATATGCTCAAGCAGCTGAATCTGCTGTCTCTAAATCTGCTATCTCAAAACCTGCTCAAAATCCTGAGAAAACTGAGAAGAATACTGCTCATACCTCTATTCATAGAAAAGTAGAAAAGAAAATGTAAAAAGAGAAAAACTTTCAAATCTTCAGAAATAGAAGACTTATTCTCAAAGTCTCAAATCAGAACATTCTGCAAAGAAACAAGCTAAACTCAAATCTCATTTTCAGAATCAGAAATGAAATTAATCAGCAGTTCTTTTCTCAGTTGATGACTGATATTGAAGTTTAAAAACCAGTTATAGCTTCAATTGAGTCATCATTCTTTGAAAACTTCATCATTCTGACTATAATGTCTGAATTCAGTGCTGAATTCCTTATTCAGAATGAGAATCTCTGAAAGTCAGCAGTAGAATCTTTACTAAACACAATAATTCTATCTGAGAGAGATGAAAAGTGAGACAAATTCATTCATTATAATATTTCAGTTGAAATTTTTAACTGTGAAGAAGAAATGCTACTTCTTAAAAATGAATTGAAAGAATATAACTCTATTCAACTGAGAAAGAAGTCTGTATGACTAAATTCAATTGAGTTCAGACAAAGTAGGAGAAATGCCTCTGTTCTAGTATATATAAAAACACTTGAATAGTCAAAGATCTCTGAAGTAAGAGTAGAAGGTTTGAAAATGAGAGTTCATGAATACAAAGACTCAAGAATGAATCTCAAAGCTCAAACACAGTGTTCAAACTGACAAAGATATGAATACTTTGCAATCTCATATTTTAGAGACTCAAAATGTGCATTCTGTGCCAGAGATCATAAAACTAGTGAGCATAAATGTGAAACATGCTCAAAAAGAGATGAAATATGTCAACACACTCTGCTTAAGTGCTCTAATTGCAAAGAAAAACATGCATCTAGCTCAAAAGAATGTATATTTGCTTCTAGAACTCAAAAGAACTGGAGAAAAGATGAAGCTCAAAGTCAATCTAGAACTGAAGAGAAGAGTCAAGTCAGTAGACTTACAACTGCAAGCTTAAAAAGAAGAAACTCTCAACTATTTAAATCTTCAAACTTCAATTCTTCAGCTAAATGTAAACAGAATTTGAATCCTCAAACTTCTGTTAAGATTAGAGAATTGAGAAATGACTCTGATGATAAACTAGATATAATGCAAGCAGTTGAGATCCCTACTTTTCAAAATAGTTATAATCTACTATCTGATAATAGTGACTAGATCCTACTCTATCTTTACTCTCTTTTAGTATGAATATACAACAAAAACAACAAAAAAAGTTTAAAAACTCTTCAAAAATCACATTTATTCAAAATAATGTGGATAGAAACTCAAATTATATTTATTCTTATCTTCAAATTACATTTGAATAAAAAGTTAATTTTGTACTACTTCAGAAACCGAATTTTGATGCTGAGTAAAATTACATTATTTCTCATTCAAGCTACTACTACTTTCTATCTTAAAAGTCTGAGATAAAGTCAAGAGTAGTGATCTATAGAAGAAAGAGATCAAGATATCAATTTAATCTAAGATTTGATATCATGTCTGACCCTGATATTCTGATGGGTGATATTATAGATAAAGAAAATGAGTTTGATACTATACAGCTCATAAATATCTATAATGAAAAGTCATTGAAGAAAAATAACAATATCTGAACAATTGATAGAGGATTTCTGAACATAACTTTATCAAGAAACTCTATAATTGCAGAAGATTTCAATGCATATCATCTCTGATGAAATTCAGAATGTAAGAGAGCAGTGAGAGCTGATAATCTGATTGAATGAACCTTTGAGCATTCAATAGATTTGGTTAATAAGTCTGATCAACAAACATTCTTTAGAAAAGGCATGAAACAGAAGTCTATTATAGATCTAATCTTCATGTCACAAAATCTAATGAAAAGAAGACTTGTAAACTAGTTTATTGATTCAAATGAGACATCAGAATCAGATCATGAGATTATTCAATTTGATATTGAACTGAGTGAAAAACAAATAAGTGAAAATCCTCTTCTCTCTAATCAGTATAACTTTGAAAAAGCTGATTGAAAAGCAGTTGAAGAAAGCATAAAACTGTTAAAATCTGAAAGACAGAATGAGCTATATTGAAATTCTGATCAAGATATCTCAAATGAAATGCTTGAGAATAGAGTGAAGCTTATTACATCTATTATTCTAACAAGTGTTAGAGATAATATTTCAAAGAGAAAATCTTCTGAGTATTTAAAACCTTGATGAAATGAGAATATCTCATCTAAAAGAAAAGAATTAGCTACTGCTAGAAGAGATTGAAAGAATGATGTAATATCTAATAAAGAGTTCAAAGCTGTTAGAAATGAATATTTTTCAGATATTAAAAGAGCTAAAACAGACTGCTGGAATAAATTTCTTGAAGAAGTACAAGAGAAGAAAGTTTTTAAAGCTTTTAACTATACTAAAACAAGAAGTGTAGCAAAACTTCCAGTCTTAAAATATGAGTTTCAGAATGAATCATATACAGCAAACTCTTTTGAGAAAAAATGTCAAGCTTTTATGAGAATTCTCTTTCAGAACTCATCAGATTCAGATTCAGATTCAGAGGAAGAGAATATATCACTTCTCAACTACATTAATGAAAATGACTGGGAATGGCCTGATCTTACACAAGATGAATTAGAGTCAGCTATCTTCTCAAGTTCTGTTAAAACTGCTGCAGGTCCTGATTCAATTAATCACTTGATTATTCAAAATACATATTCCTACTTAAAGAATGAATATTTTGAGCTTTTTTTCAATCTCTTGAAAAATGAATATCATTCTGAATGCTGAAGAGAAGTCACTAAAGTGATTCTTGCAAAACCTAATAGAAAAACTTCAATTTCTAAGTTATATAGAGTAATATCTCTATTGAACTGTCTAGAAAAGGTTTTAGAAAAGATAATAGCTACTCAACTATCTTTTATAAGCTCTATAAGTGATTCTCTTTTATTCAGTGAATAAATGAGAGATAGAAAACAGTGTTCTGCAATTAACACTGTTCTCTCAGTTGTTTATAATATTCAAATAGCAAAGCATGAGAGTCTGATCTCAACTGCAGTTTTTATTGATATAAAAGAAGCATTTAATCATGTTTCAAAGTCAAAGTTAATTCAGACATTAAAGATATTAAAACTGTCACTTTCTCTAATAAAATAAGTTAACTGTTTTATATCTAAAAGAATTATACAACTCTTCTTTGATGGAATGAAATAAGACAAGACTGAGATAAAAATAGAAGTATCACAGAAATCTTCAATCTCACTCATTTTATTTGCAATATACACTGCATATCTATTCAAAAATAGAAATATGAGAATAGTGCAATCTCTGAGTTATATGAATGATATTGATCTAGTCTACAGCTCAAAAACTATCAAAGAGAATTTGAAAGTAATTGAAGAAGCTGCAAAGAAAATCTTTGTTAGAGCAGATATCAATCAAATTCAATTTGATATGAATAAAACTGAGTTAATTCATTTCATTTCTAGATTCAATGAGAAAGAACTATCTCTAACTCTTTTAAATAGAGAGATTAAACCCAGTGTAAATGTCAAATGATTAGAAGTATGATTAAACTTCAAGTTGAATTTTAAATATCACATTCAATAAAGAACTGTTAAGACAGAAAGACTATTGAACAATATAATCAGACTATCAAATACAGAGAGAGGTCTATCCTTTCAGACTATGAGACAGTTATATATAGCCTGTATTACATCAGTAGCTGATTATGAAGTTCAAGTTTGATGAAATAATCAAGAGAATTTCACTGAACTCTTTCAAAGTCTGTAAAACAGAGTCTTGAGAAGAATTCTGAGAGCATTGAAATCATCTTCTATTAAAGCAATGAAAATTGAAGCTTCAATTTCTTCTCCTGCTATTAGATTTGAAAAGGCCTGTATGAACTATACTCTGAGAGTTGTAAAGATGAGCTTAAATCATATACTTAGAGAAAGAGTCTCTTCTTCATTTTCATCAATTAACTCTGGAAATGAACTGGATTGAAATAGATTTCTTGATTGAAATGAAAATAATTCTTCAAAGAAAATGTCTTCTCAACTGTACAGACTATGCTCTCTGATTAAAAATCAATTTTCTTCTTTAAATATTGAAAAAGTTGATTATGAGAAGTTATCTCTCTGAAGAGAAAAGCTTGAATCTCTTATAGACTTATAAATAAGTGAACTATCAAAAGAGAAAGAATATGAACAGTATTTGAAGAGAATTTCTACAATCAATATAAAAGACTCTATTCTGATTTATTCAGATGACTCAAAAAATGAGAACTTGAATAGATTAGGTGCAGGCATTGCTTATACTGAAGATAATATCAATTTTATCTCAGATTTCTGAAATCTAGGCTGTGAATGTGAAGTCTTTGATGCTGAACTATTTGTAATAGTGAAAGCTTTCAAACTCATTGAAATAAAATCTCATAAAAGAGAAAATTGTTTAAAAAAGATATGAATATTCTCTGATAGTCAAGCTGCTTTAAAAAGACTTAGAAATAGTCAGATTTATAATGATCAAATGAATCTTGAACTGATCTTAAACTCTGCTTTGAAAATTCAAAAGAGAAGAATATTAAAGCTGATAATTCATCTGCACTGAGTTCCTACTCATATGAATATTCATGGCAATGAATTGACTGATTCAGCTGTAAAAAAGAGTGCAGAATTAAGCAGATCTATTCAAAAAATTATATCCTGGTCTTTTATAAAGAGAAAAATAAAAGAATCTTGTTTAGACAAGTGAAATGAAAGCTGGCAGAAATAGAAGAAGAGTATACATTATTCAAGATTTGAAACAAAACTCAAGTGGAAATCTTGTTCAATTAAATGTAAAAAGAAAATATTCTCATCTATAATACAGCTGAAACTAGGACATGGCTATTTCAAATCTTATATACAAAGATTTGATGATAGATTTGACTCAATAGAATGCTCATTCTGCAATACAAATGAGAATCCTGAGTATATTGTAATGCACTGTGCATTATACAATAGTCTCAGAGCCAGATTGAAAGAGAAGTATGATCTAAATCAATTAAATATGAGATTCTTATTCTCAACTGAGACAGGAATTAAATACTTAATAGACTTTCTATCAGAAACTCAAGCAGCTACAAGAAAATGGCTAAATTCAGAATTATCTGAATATGAAGAGGAGGAAATCAATCAGATATAGTCTGTTAAAACAGCTATATACTATCTTTTAATAATTTGTTTTGCTACAGTCTTTCTTTACTTTATCTTTTTCTTTCAATTTCTTTCTGTCTATCTATTTAATGTGTCTATCTTTAAGACTGTGTTCTCTTTTCCTTTGTCATGATATTGTCAAATGATTTCAAAGTATCAGAAGATGTTAAAACACTGTAATTTGTAAACAGTTTTTATATTCTGAGCTGGAACTTTCTGATTTTACATATCTGAAATTGATGAATGTATAATAGTTAACTTTACAGATATAGGAAAAACCCTGAGAACTAAAAGTTCTCAGGTAGATGTCATAGTCTCTGACTGCATACATCTATAATTGAAGAATAATAATAATAATAATTGTTTAGACAAGTGAAATGAAAGCTAGCAGAAATAAAAGAAGACTATACATTATTCAAGATTTGAAATAAAATTCAAGTGAAAATATTGTTCAATTAAATGTAAAAAGAAAATATTCTCATCTATAATGCAGCTGAAACTAGAATATGACTATTTCAAATCTTATATGCAAAGATTTAATGATAGATTTGATTCAATAAAATGCTTATTCTGCAATGCAAATGAGAATTCTGAGCATATTATAATGCACTGTGCATTATACAATAGTCTCAGAGTCAGATTGAAAGAGAAGTATAATCTAAATCAATTAAATATGAGATTCTTATTCTCAACTGAGACAGGAATTAAATACTTAATAGACTTTCTATTAAAAACTCAAGCAGCTACAAGAAAATAACTAAATTCAGAAATATTTGAATATGAAGAGGAGAAAATTGATCAGATGTAGTCTGTTAAAACAGCTATATACTCTCTTTTAATCATTTATTTTATTACAGTCTCTCTTTACTTTACTTTTTCTTTCTATTCTTTTCTATCTATCTATTTAATATGTCTATCTTTAAGACTGTGTTCTCTTTTCTTTTATCATGATATTGTCAAATGATTTCAAAGTATCAGAAGATGTTAAAATACTGTAATTTGTAAACAGTTTTTGTATTCTGAGCTGGAATTTTCTGATTTTACATATCTGAAATTAGTGATTGTATAATAGTTAACGTTATAGATATAGGAAAAACTCTGAGAACTAAAAGTTCTCAGGTAGATGTCATAGTCTCTGACTGCATACATCTATAATTGAAGAATAGTAATAATAATAATAACTGAGAATAGTCTGAGCTTATATGTGATGAACTAGAGTTAGCAATATTCTCAAGTTCAATTAAAACTACTGCAGAGCCTGATTCAATCAATCACTTGATTATTCAAAACATATATTTCTACTTCAAGAATGACTATTTTAAGCTCTTTTTCAATCTCTTAAAAAATCATTATCATTCTGAATGCTGAAGAGAAGCTACTAAAGTAATCCTTATAAAACTTAATAGAAAAGCTTCAATTTCTAAGTTATATAGAGTAATATCTCTGTCGAACTGTTTGAGAAAAATTCTAGAAAAGATAATAGCTACTAAATTATCTTTTATAAGCTCTATTAGTGATTCTCTTCTATTTAATGAATAAATGAGAGATAGAAAACAATGTTTTGCAATTGACACTGTTCTTTCAGTTATTCATGATATTCAAGTAGCAAAGTATGAAGACCTGATCTCAACTGCAGTTTTTATTGATATAAAAGATACATTTAATCATGTTTCAAAGTCTAAGATGATTCAAACTTTGAAGATATTAAAACTATCACTTTCTCTAATAAAATGAGTTAATTATTTTATATCTAAAAGAATTATATAACTATTCTTTGATGGAAGAAAACAAGATAAGACTGAGATAAAAATAGAAGTACTGCAAGAATCTTCAATCTCATCTGTTTTATTTACAATATACACTGCATATCTATTCCAGAATAGAGAGATGAAAATAGTGAGATCTTCAAGTTATATAGATGATATTGATCTACTCTACAGTTCAAAGACAATCAAAGAGAATTTAGAAGTGATTAAGAAAGTAGTAAAGAAAATCTTTGTTAGAGCATATATCAATCTAATTCAATTTGATATGAATAAAACTGAGTTAATTCACTTTTTTTCCAGATTTAATGAGAAAGAACTAAGTCTAACTCTTTTGAATAAAGAGATTAAACTCAGTTTGAATGTCAAATGACTAGAAGTATGATTAAACTCTAAGTTGAATTTTAAATATCATATTCAACAAAGAATTATCAAGGCAGAGAGACTACTGAATAGTATAATCAGACTATCAAATACTGAGAGAGATCTATTCTTTCAGGCTATGAGACAGTTATACATAGCCTGTATTATCTCAGTAGCTGATTATGAAGTTCAAGTTTGATGAAATAATCAAGGTAATTTTACTGAACTCGTTCAATGTCTATAAAACAGAGCTTTGAGAAGAATTCTGAGAGCATTCAAATCATCTTCTATTATTATTATTATTCTTATTCTTCAATTACAGATGTATGCAGTCAGAGACTATGATATCTACCTGAGAACTTTTAGTTCTCAGAGTTTTTCCTATATCTATAAAGTTAACTATTATACATTCATCAATTTCAGATATGTAATATCAGAAAATTTCAGCTCAGAATATAAAAACTCTTTATAAATTGCAGTATTTTAACATCTTCTGATACTTTGAAATCATTTGACAATATCGTGACAAAAGAAAAGAGAACACAGTCTTAAAGATAGACATATTAAATAGATAGATAGAAAAGAATTGAAAGAAAAAGATAAAGTAAAGAGAGACTGTAATAAAACAAATTATTAAAAGATAGTATATAGCTGTTTTAACAGATTATATCTGATTGATTTTCTCCTCTTCATATTCAGATATTTCTGAATTTAGTTATTTTCTTATAGCTGCTTGAGTTTCTGATAGAAACTCTATTAAGTATTTAATTTCTGTCTCAGTTGAGAATAAGAATCTCATATTTAATTGATTTAGATTATACTTCTCTTTCAATCTAACTCTGAGACTATTGTATAATACATAGTGTATTACAATATACTCAGAATTCTCATTTGTATTGCAGAATGAGCATTCTATTGAATCAAATCTATCATTAAGTCTTTATATATAAGATTTGAAATAGCTATGTTCTAGTTTCAGCTGTATTATAGATGAGAATATTTTCTTTTTACATTTAATTGAATAATATTTTCACTTGGATTTTATTTCAAATCTTGAATAATATACACTCTTCTTTTGTTTCTGCTAGCTTTTATTTCACTTATCTAAATAAGATTCTTTTATTTTTCTCTTTATAAAAGATCAGGATATAATTTTTTGAATGAATCTGCTTAATTCTGAACTCTTTTTTACAGCTGAATCAGTCAATTCATTATCATAAATATTCATATGAGTAGGAACTCAGTACAGATAAATTATCAGCTTTGATATTCTTCTCTTTTGAATTTTCAAAACAGAGTTTAAGATCAGTTCAAGATTCATTTGATTATTATGAATCTGACTACTTTCAAGTCTTTTTAAAGTAGCTTGACTATCAGAGAATATTTATATCTCTTTCAAACTATTTTCTCTTTTATAAGATTTTATTTCAATGAGTTTGAAAGCTTTCACTATTACAAATAGTTCAGCATCAAAGACTTTAGATTCATAGCCTAAATTTTAGAAATCTGAGATAAAATTGATATTATCTTCAGTATAAGCAATGTCTGTGTCTAATCTATTCAAATTCTCATTTTTGAAGTCATTGGAATAAATCAGAATAGAGTCTTCTATATTAATTGAAGAAATTCTCTTCAAATGCTGTTCATATTCTTTCTCTTTAGATAGTTCACTTATTTATAAGTCTATAAGAGAATCAAGCTTTTCTCTTCAGAGAGATATCTTTTCATGATCAACTTTTTCAATACTTAAAGAAGAAAATTCATTTTTAATCAGTGAGTATAGTCTGTACAGTTGAGAAGCTATTTTCTTTGAAGAATTATTTTCATTTCAATCAAGAAATCTATTTCAATCCAGTTCATTTTCAGAGTTAATTAATGAAAATGAAGAAGAGACTCTTTCTCTGATTATATGATTTAAGCTCATCTTCATGACTCTCAGAGCATAGTTTATACAGGTCTTTTCAAATCTAATAGTAGAAGAGAGAATTAAAGCATCAATTTTCATTGCTTTAATAGAAGATGATTTGAATGCTTTCAGAATTCTTCTCAAAGCTCTGTTTTACAGACTTTGAAAGAGTTCAGTGCAATTCTCTTGATTATTCTATTAAACTTACACTTTATAATCAGCTGCTGAGATAATACAGGCTATATATAACTGTCTTATAGCCTGGAAGAATAGACCTCTCTCTGTATTTGATAGTCTGATTATGTTATTCAATAGTCTTTCTGTCTTGACAGTTCTTTGTTAAAAGTGATATTTAAAATTCAACTTGAAGTTTAATCATACTTCTAATCATTTGACATTTACACTGAGTTTAATCTCTCTATTTAAAAGAGTCAGAGATAGTTCTTTCATATTGAATCTAGAAAAGAAATGAATTAACTCAGTTTTATTCATATTAAATTGAATTTAATTAATATCTGCTCTAACAAAGATTTTCTTTACAGCTTTTTCAATCACTTTCAAATTCTCTTTAATAGTTTTTGAGCTGTAGACTAGACTAATATCATTCATATAACTCAGAGATTACACTATTTTCATATTTCTATCTTTGAATAGATATGCAGTGTATATTACAAATAAAATGAGTGAGATTGAAGATTCTTACAGCACTTCTATTTTTATCTCAGTATTATCTTATTTTATTCTATCAAAGAAAAGTTGTATGATTCTTTTAGATATAAAACAGTTAACTTATTTTATTAGAGAAAGTAGCAGTTTTAACATCTTCAAAGTCTGAATTAACTTTGACTTTGAAACATGATCAAATGCTTCTTTTATATCAATAAAAACTACAGCCCCGGTGGCCGAATGGTTAATACGGCCACCTGGTAGTGCCTTGGCGTGGGAAACCAAGGCGTGTGGGTTCGAAACCCGCAGGGGATATATTAAATCCGGAACTCAAGCACCTCAGGTTTCTAATAAATACAGAGGTGTACAAATCGCTTCAATGAATCGCTCTATGTTCCTGGGCTGAGAAGTTATTATTGCATGTATCTAATTGTCACTTCTTTGTATTTTCTTATGTTCTTATTATCTTGGTGTGATCTCAACAACTGTATTTCCTCCTGTGTAATCAACAATTGACCTGTATTTAACATTACGCAAGGACTCATCATAAGCTCCGCTTGCATATGAGTATAATGGAAGAATAATAATAATAATAATAATAAAAACTACAGTTGAGATCAGATCTTCATACTTTGCTATTTAAATATTATAAACAACTGAGAGAACAGTGTTAATTATAGAGCATTGTTTTCTTTCTTTCATTTATTCACTGAATAAAAGAGAATTACTAATAGAGCTTATAAAAGATAGTTGAGTAGTTATTATCTTTTTTAAAACCTTTTCTAGACAGTTCAATAGAGATATTACTCTATATAACTTAGAAATTGAAGTGTTTCTATTAGATTTTATAAGAATCACTTCAGTGGCTTCTCTCCAGCATTCAGAATAATATTCATTTTTCAAGAGATTGAAAAAGAGCTCAAAATATTCATTCTTTAAGTAGAAGTATGTATTTTAAATAATTATGTGATTAATTGAATCAGGTCTTGTAGCAGTTTTAACTGAACTTAAGAAAATAGCTGACTCTACTTCATCTTGTGTAAGATTAGACTATTCTCAGTCATTTTCATCAATATAGTTGAGAAGTAATATATTCACTACCTCTGAATCTGAATCTGATGAGTTTTGAAAGAGAGTTCTTATAAAAGCTTGACATTGTTTCTCAAAAGAGTTTGCTGTATATGATTCATTCTGAAACTTATATTCTAAGACTGGAAGTTTTACTACACTTCTTGTTTTAGTATAGTTAAAAGCTTTAAAGACTTTCTTTTCTTATACTTCTTCAAAAAACTTATTCCAGCAGTTTGTTTTAGCTCTTTTAATATCTGAAAAATATTCATTTCTGACAGCTTTGAACTCTTCATCAGAAATTACATCATTCTTTCAATCTCTTCTAGCAGTAGCTAATTGTTTTCTTTTAGATATGATATTCTCATTTTATCAAGATTTTAAATACTCAGAACACTTTCTCTTTGAAATATTATCTTTAATACTTATTAGAATAATAGATGTAATGAGCTTCACTCTATTCTCAAGCATTTCATTTGAGATATCTTGATCAGGATTTCAATATAGCTCACTCTGTCTTTTAGATTTTAACAGTCTTATACTTTCTTCAACTGCCTTTCAATCAGCTTTTTCAAAGTTAAACTGATTAGAGAGAACAGGATTTTCACTTATTTATTCTTCACTCAGTTTAATATTAAATTGAATAATCTCATAATCTGATTCTGATGTCTCATTTGAATTAATAAATCAGTTTACAAGTCTTTTTTTCATTAGATTTTGTGATATGAAGATTAGATCTATAATAGATTTCTGTTTCATGTCTTTTCTAAAGAATATTTATTGATCAGACTTGTTAACTAAATCTATTGAATACTCAAAGATTCACTCAATCAGATTATAAGCTCTTACTACTCTTTTGCATTCTGAATTTCATCAGAGATGATGTGCATTGAAATCTCCTACAATTATAGAGTTTCTTAATGAAGTTATGTTCAGAAATCCTCTATTAATTATCCAGATATTGTTATTTTTCTTTAATAACTTTTCATTATAAATATTTATAGACTGTATAGTATTAAACTCACTCTCTTTATCTATAATATCACTTATCAGAATATCAGGGTCAAACATGATATTAAATCTTAGATTAAATTGATATCTTGATCTCTTTCTTTTATAGATTACTACTCTTGACTTTATCTCAGACTTTTGAGATAGAAATCAGTAGTAGCTTGAATGAGAAATAACATATTTTTACTCAGTATCAAAATTCAGCTTCTGAAGCAGTATAAAATCAACTTTTTATTCAAATGCAATTTGAAGATAAGAATAAATATAATTTAAGTTTTTATTCACATTATTTTGAATAAATGTGATTTTTGAAGAGTTTTTAAACTTTTTTTATTGTTTTTGTTATATATTCATACTAAAAAAGAGTAGAGTAGAATCTAATCACTATCATTAGATAGTAGATTATAACTATTCTGAAAAGTAGAAATCTCAACTGCTTGTATTATATCTAGTTTATCATCAGAGTCATTTCTCAATTCTTTAATCTTAACAGAAGTTTGAGAATTTAAATTCTATTTACATTTAGCTGAAGAATTGAAGTTTGAAGATTTAGATAGTTGAGAGTTTCTTCTTTTTGAGCTTACAGTTGTGAGTTTACTGACTTGACTATTCTCTTCAGTTTTAGATTTGCTTTAAGCTTTATCTTTTCTTCAGTTCTTTTGAGTTCTTGAAGTAAATATACATTCTTTTGAGCTAGATGCTTGTTTTTCTTTACAATTACAGTATTTAAGCAGAGTGTGTTGACATATTTCATCTCTTTTGAAGCATGTTTCATATTTATACTCACTAGTTTTGTGATCTCTGATACAGAATGCACATTTTGAGTCTCTAAAATAAGAGATTGCAAAGTATTCATATCTTTGACAGTTTGAACATTGTGTTTGAGCTTTGAGATTCATTCTTGAGTCTTTGTATTCATGAACTCTCATTTTCAAATCTGCTACTCTTACTTCAGAGATCTTTGACTGTTCAAGTGTCTTTATATATACTAGAACAGAGGCATTTCTTCTGCTTTGTCTGAACTCAATTGAATTTAGTCATACAGGCTCTTTTCTCAGTTGAATAGAGTTGTATTCTTCTAATTCATTTTTGATAAGTAGCATTTCTTCTTCACAGTCAAAAATTTCAACTGGAATATTATGAAGAATGAATTTGTCTCACTTTTCATCTCTCTCAAATAGAATTGTTGTGTTTAACAAAGATTCTACTGCTGATTTTCAGAGATTCTCATTCTGAATAAGGAATTCTGCACTGAATTCAGGCATTGTAGTCAGAATGATATCATGTTCAAAGAAGAATGACTCAATTGAAGCTATAACTGATTTTTGAACTTCAATATCAGTCATCAACTGAGAAAAGAACTGCTGATTAATTTCATTTCTAATTCTGAAAATGAGATTTGAGTTTAGCTTGTTCCTTTACAAGATGTTCTGGTTTGAGACTTTGAGAATAAGTCTTCTATTTCTGAAGATTTGGAAGTTTTTCTCTTTGTGCATTTCTTTCTCCACTTTTCTATGAATAGAAGTATGAGCAGAATTCTTCTCAGTTTTCTCAGGATTTTGAGCAGGTTAAATCATCTTCTATTAAAGCAATGAAAATTAAAGCTTTAATTTCATCTTCTACTATTTGATTTGAAAAAGCCTGTATGAACTATGCTCTGAGAGTCATGAAGATGAGCTTAAATCATATAATCAGAGAAAGAGTCTCTTCTTCATTTTCATCAGTTAACTCAGGAAATGAACTGAATTGAAATAGATTTCTTAATTGAAATGAGAATAATGTTTTAAAAAAAATGCCCTCTCAACTGTATAGACTATGTTCACTTATTAAAAATCAATTTTCTTTCTTAAATGTTGAGAAAATTGATCATGAGAAGATATCTCTCTGTAGAGAAAAGCTGAAATCTCTCATAGACTTACAAATAAGTGAACTATATAAAGAGAGAGAATATAAACAGCATGTAAAGAAGATCTCTACAATTAATATAAAAGACTCTATTCTGGTTTACTCAGATAGCTTAAAAAATGAGAATTTGAATAGATTAGGCACAGGCATTGCTTATACTGAAGATAATATCAATTTTATCTCAGATTTCTGAAATTTAGGCTGTGAATCTGAAGTCTTTGATGCTGAACTATTTATAATAGTGAAAGCTTTCAAACTCATTAAAATGAAATCTCATAAAAGAGAAAATAGTTTGAAAGAGGTATAAATATTCTCTGATAGTCAAGCTGCTTTAAAAAGACTTAGAAATAGTTAGGTTTATAATGATCAAATGAATCTTGAACTGATTTTAAACTCTGTTTTGAAAATTCAAAAGAGAAGAATATTAAAACTGTTAATTTATCTGCACTGAGTTCCTGCTTATATGAATATTCATGACAATGAATTGGCTGATTCAGCTGTCAAAAAGAGTTCAGAATTAAGCAGATCTATTCAAAAAACAGTGTTCTGATCTTTTATAAAGAGAAAGATAAAAGAATCTTGTTTAAATAAGTGAAATAAAAGCTAGCAGAAATAAAAGAAGAGCATACATTATTCAAGATTTAAGATAAAATCAAAGTGAAAATCTTGTTCAATTAAATGTAAAAAGAAAATATTCTCATCTATAATTCAGCTGAAACTAGAACATGATTATTTCAAATTCTATATACAATGATTTGATGATAGATTTGATTTAACAGAGTGCTCATTCTGTAATGTGAATGAAAATCCTGAGTATATTGTAATTCATTGTGCATTATACAATAGTCTCAGAGTCAGATTGAAAGAGAAGTATGATCTAAATCAATTAAATATAAGATTCTTATTCTCAACTGAGACAGAAATCAAATACTTAATAGACTTTCTATCAGAAACTCAAGCAGCTATAAGAAAATGACTAAATTCAGAAATATCTGAGTATGAAGAGGAGGAAATTGATTAGATATAATCTGTTAACACAGCTATACACTATCTTTTAATAATTTTATTTTGTTATAGTTTCTTTTTACTGTACTTGTTCCTTTCTGTTCTTTTCTATCTATCTATTTAATATATCTATCTTTAAGACTATGTTCTCTTTTCCTTTGTCATGATATTTTTAAATGATTTCAAAGTATCAGAAGGTGTTAAAATACTGCAATTTGTACACAGTTTTTGTATTCTGAGCTGAAATTTTCTGATTTTGCATATCTGAAATTGGTAATTATATAATAGTTGACTCTATAGATATAACAAAAACTCTGTGAACTAATGGTTCTCAGGTAGATATCATAGTCTCTGACTATATACATCTATAATAAAAGAATAATAATAATAATAATAATAATAATAATAATCTATCTCAATGTAGCAAGGTTTATCACAATCTGGTTAAATAAGCACTGAAAATGTTATCACATATTCTCTCAGTGTAAGAAAGATCTCTTTGCACACAGCATTTCAGATAATTAAATAAAACTTCTTCTTTCACAGATTTGTATTCATTTCTCTTAAGAGATCTGAGAGTGATACAGCTATTTATGTGAAATCTTTGATGATTCTATAATAGTATGAGATCAGTCTGAGGAATTATTGTATGTAATGTACATTTCTCGGTCGCGGTCAATTCGCTATGACATTCAATTTCTCTGAAATAAAGTGTATACACTTATCACATGTCTCATGAACTTCAACTCTTCTGTTTCAAACACAACTTAATTGATTGAATATAGTGCTTATGCTCTGCCAGAGTTGTGAGCACTTCATTGAGATGCTTTAAATGTTTATCATATAAGTTTGAGAAAACTAAGATATTATTCAGATATATGAGATATAAGATTTCATTTTGTTTATAAAGAATTGTATTCATCTTCATTTGAAAGATGACAGGTGCATTTGTCAGATTAAATAGCATTATCAGAAATTTGAACTTTTCTCATTGTGTATTAAACACTGTTTATAGTACTGACAGTTCATCTACACAGATCTGTCAGTATTCTGTAGACTGGCCGCCGGGACCATGAATTTCATGTTTGATCCCATTTGATCTGGTCTCATACATTTCTTGGCGTGAATCCCGCTGGGACTGACTATCAAAAAAACATGCAAAGTGACTATATATCAGATCTTAAAATGGAACCATGACTTGAAAAAAATGAGAAAGTGGTCTCATTTGGTCCCATTTAGTCCCATTCTTGGCATAAAGTTACTATTTTTAGACATTTTAAGGTTTTTTTTAGACTATTTTTAATTTTTTAAAAAGTAACACTTTTTGGTAACGCTCAAATGAGATTTAAAGTTATTTAAAGCAATAAAAATAATTTAAATTGAGAAGTGGAAATCATGGTCCCATTTGGAAAATGTGACAAGAGTAGACAGTAAGTCCCACTGGGACAGTATGAAACTACTATCTAATGTTAAAACCGTGTAATGGGATCAGTCGAATTGGTAATGGGACTATCAAAAAATCTGGTCCTGGTCCCAGACACGGTCACACGGTCAGTCTAGTATTCTGAGAGAAAATTGATCTTTGATAGATATCAGATATTTCTGACTATATTCAACTATTATTGAATTCATGACAGTGAATATTTATTCTTGATTATAAGCTTGTTAAGTGCTCAATAATTAATACACATCTG
This sequence comes from Blastomyces gilchristii SLH14081, assembly GCF_000003855.2. Taxonomy (NCBI): domain Eukaryota; kingdom Fungi; phylum Ascomycota; class Eurotiomycetes; order Onygenales; family Ajellomycetaceae; genus Blastomyces; species Blastomyces gilchristii. Next base: position 1,390,430 of record NW_003101678.1, read on the forward strand.
TCACTCTTCACCTGTCTTTTTCATAAATAGAACTAAGAAGTCTCACACACTTAATAAGAATTATGTGATTCAAAGGTTGCTTGAGCCAGCGTACGATTACAGGCATACACCGGCTTCTTATATATATTATCTGAATTAATTAGTAGCTGCTAGAGTCTCTTTATATTTATAAGCATGTTTAGAAGTGACTGTGTTATTATTCGGTGATTGTATATTCTTTCAAATCACATTCTCTCTCACCAGATTCAGTCACACTTATGTGACTGTAATGTAAGCCCTAGCCTCATGCAGATTAGCATGCTGCTAGTGTTTATAATTATACAGTCTATCTCTGATCTGACTAGCATCTCTTGTACATTCTTATAAAGAAACTTTCACTATATTACATTATTTATTCACTAACTTTTTTCATTCTTTAATTATCTTCTTCATCATTATTATTATTAAATATTATTATCTTATTTAAGATTTCTACTTCTTCTTCTGTTTAACATCTTCTATCTGTTTATCTATTACATTATATATATTTCTGATGATAGCTCTCTGTTTTCATAACAAGTGTCATTGTAGTACTTATTATTATTATTATTATTATTATTCTTTTATTATACTCATATGCAAGCAGCGCTTATAATGAGTCCTTGTGTGATGTTAAATACAGGTCAAGTGTTGATTATACAGGAGGAAATACAGGTGTTAAGATCACATCAAGATAATAAGAACATAGGAAAATACAAAGAAGTGACAATTAGATACATGCAATAATAACTTCCCAGCCCAGGAACATAGAGCGATTTATTGAAGCGATTTGTACACCTCTGTATTTATTAGAAACCTGAGGTGCTTGAGTTCCGGATTTAATGTATCCCCTGCGGGTTTCGAACCCACGTGTCTTGGTTTCCCACGCCAAGGCGCTATCAGGTGGCCGCATTAATCATTCGGCCACCGGGGCATCATTGTAGTACTCATATCAGGCAGTTTATTAGCAGTAAGTGTAATATGTTGTGAAATATGACTGAGACTTGTTTATCTTCTAACAATTATCAGAACATATTATTATAAATAATATATCTTCTTCATCTTCTTATACACTCTTAATTATTTTTCTTCTCAGTGAGCTTCTAATTATGTCTTCTGACATAATTTTACATAAATGCAGATGCTGATATATTTGTTTTTATTTGTATAGAATCTTCATATGTTAACAGATCTGTATCTGCTGATGATAGTGAACTTAATGTTGAATCATTGATTAAGAACTTGAAGAACACAATAATAAAGAAATTACTTATATTATATATAATCAGATCTTCTATATTCTTCTCTATCTCTTCTACTACTGTTTCTCTCTCTGCTGTTTCCCTTCAATTTTCTATTCTTGTCTCTGTTTCTGATTCTTCTGCTTCTACTACTTCTATTTCTGTAATTCTCACTTCTGCTACTTCTGTTCTCTTTGCTTCTACTATCTCTGCTTTTATTATCAGCTCTCTCTATTTCAAGAAGATATTGTATAGACTTAATGAATTATATTTCTCAGTATATATACTCTCACTCTTCTTATCAATCTCTAAAACAATTTATTATATAAAGATTATATATAATATAACTATCTGAAGCTTAGTTACAGACATCAATTATTACATTTATTTTAAATATTTATAATAAGATAATTATTCATTTATATCAGAGAATCACTCTCTCTCTTAACAGTATTAAGATTGTAAGTCTTTTTCTTTTTCATCTTTTCTTTCTAATGCTGATTTTTTTGTTTTTAGAAAAAATTATTATGAGTTTTATTGTATACAAAGTCATGATATTTACAGATATTAAGAAACTTTTTATAACTGTAAAGTTTAACATTATGAGTATATTCACTCTAGTGAATTTCTTTGAAATGATAGATCTGTATCAGTCTATTCTCTAGTATCTGTTATCTGACTTTGTAATACAGACAAAAGATATTCATGTTTTCAGAAACAGAAATATAAATATTATACTCTTTTACACTTATAAATGTGAGACTTATACATCTTATCTGAAATATTATTATAAGAATGAGCTGTTTGTACACTGTATTCTGCTTTCTGTATTTCTCTGTATCTCTCTCTCTCTTTCTGAGAAGTCTTATACATGTTGTAATTATATGTACAACTCTAAGATCAGTGAGTGTTCATTCAGTAACTATTCTCATCTCTGATTTTACAGTTTTTGTATACTAATAATAGTTCTTAGTTGCTTCAGTGTCAGAGACTATTCTAATCAAAGATAATTATATCACTGCGACTACTTTCTTCTACTCTTAAGCTTCTTTTATCACTTTCTCTCTCTTCTCTACAGAGAAGATTGTGTGTATATCAGATTATAAGTGTTCAGCTTTGAATAACTCTCACTGTTATTCATTCAGTTCTGTGTTCTCTTCTTCTTTCATTTCTTCTATCTTCACTTCTTCTGTCTTGACTTCTGATTCTGCAGGTCTCATACTCTTCTTCAATTTTTCTACATATATGTATACACATTTCTATATTAGCATTTCAGTCAATCTTGTGATAAATGACATTAATGTTATACACAGAGTGATAGAGAAATCAGAGATATATACAGTATTGTTATAAGAGCAGCTTATAACTCTCAAATCTCTTACAGATCTCAAGTTTTGAGATTTCCTTTATTTTTAGTGTTTTTCAGATGACATGATATTGAAAATAGATTAAATATGTGATATATGAAAATAAATAAAGTATATATGATAACATTTATCTTTTATAGCTGACTTTTATAGTTGATAATTAATTTATTATCTCTTTTCTTTTCTTACACTTTTTCTTTATCTGCTCGTCACTACTCTTATATAATCTCTATATAATACAGCATTCAGTGACTAGGTTCAGCAGCTTTCATCTCTTGTGATTCTGTCTCATGTATTATACTGTCTCTCTTTGCCTGCTCAGACTACTACAGTGAACAGCTCATTGAAACTAATCTTACTCAATCTCTAAGCATCTTCAGAGATTGAGATGACTTGATTTCATACATTTACAGATATTTCAGATGCTTCATTCTCTGTTATCTTCATAATTAAACTGATATAAACAGTTAAATTCAACTCTGAATTTCTTTTTCTTCTGTAATCTGATTTATATGCAAGTCTGCTACTCTGAGACTGCTCTTTACTGTGTTACATTCACTGTTTACAGTGTGTTATTATATAACTGACTACAGTCTTATCACTTATTAAAGTGTGATATTTATCTGATTTCTTCATTACTTCTCATTCTTTTCTTATAATTATGAAAAGATCAGAATAAGTGAGATTATCTTATTCATAAGTGTCTATGATTTCTCTTACTTCATAAGACTTTTCAATTATAAGTCTCTTCTTTTTCAATACTGATAATAGTGCTGTAGATAATTATAATCTGCTCAGATCTTATATTTTTATCTTTATAAGATATGAATTATTTATTAAGTTGTATAAGATCTGTCTCTCTGATTCTTTCAATGTGTATATTCTCAGAGAATGTGATTTGAGTATTTTATATGAGTCAAATCATCTAGATTGAAACATCTCAGAACTCTCATTATGTATAAGAACTTATATTCTTATCTTGAGACTTGATTTCTTAACTAGTGAGTCTCATATTCTTTTTAATTGAATTGCTCAGTTCAGGAGTAACTTATTAGCTTTTATACATGTGTGACTGATCTCTTTCAATCTTGATTCTGTGTTCATGACTGCTGCATCTGCAACTATTACATCTGCAACTGTTATTTTCTCTTTCACCTTTTCTGAGACATTCTTCAGAATGCGCGGATGTAATTCATACAACAGATAGAATGATGAATACTTGAAGACTGCATACTATTGAATTCATATGACTAATAGCATCTGACTGAGATATTCATCTCATAATCTTATAGACTTGCTCACTAGATATTTCATCAGTATATTATTCAGAATTTCATTCAAGTGTTTCATCTTTCTGTTTATTCATTAATGATATAATATTGTTCTATAATGTTTTGTCTGTAACTGGCTCATGAAATGCCTCACTGCTTCTTCTATGAGATTCATATTATTATCAGTTAGAATCTCACACAGCATTTCATAGTTGATATAGATCTCATTATATAGAAACCTTATCATCATCTTCTCTATCATCTCTGAAACTGCTTTCACAACTGGTCAGTCAGTAGTATAGTCAATAGCAGTGATTATTCAATGATTTTCATTTGATGTTCATGATAATATGTCTATGAGATTCATCTCTCATTGTTTGAATGATTGTATCATATATTTCATCTGATGTTACACTTTCTTACATTTTAATTCTTTCTTAGATTCTTTCGCAACCTGATAATTCAGGCACTTGTAAGTGTATATCTGAATGTTCTCAGCTATGCTTAATCAGTATACTCTTGATTCAAGTATGCTCATAAGTTCAGAACTTTCTAAGTGACTGAATTTCTTATGCATATAAGTCACTAAGTTATATCTAAATAAATGTTTCAGATAGAGAGCTTCTGCATATTCTAGATCATAGTAAAGTACTACATCATTTTTGAATTTTCTCACTTTGAAGTTTAGAAGTATCTCTTTTATTACTTTTACAAGATGCTTATCATCTGATATCTTGCTATTCTTCAAGTGAGAGATCATTGTATTTACTCATTCTGATTTCTTACATTCTCTCAGCACATTTAATATGAACTTCTCTTATACCTAAGTCATAGAACTCTGACTCATGAAATTCAGTCTGTGACTGATTGTATCAGATATCACAGCATCTGATCTCTTTCAGTATTTGATATGAAGATTATATGCTTAAAACTCTGAGATTCAACATGCTAAGTGTTTGAAAGACTTTATCATTGATTGTGAATAGATGAGACTTTTATAATCTGTGATCACTATTATTGTATATCTGTTATTGATATATCTATCTTATAATATCAGTGTATGCTTGATCACTAGCAATTTCTTTTTATACACTGAGTAATTGAGCTCAGTGTCTGATAGTTTTCTATCATTATACATTATCAGATGCAGCTTGCTGTTCTTACTCATCTGCAGAAGAGTGCCTCTGATAGCTCATTCAGATGCATTCATCTCAATGTAGAAAGATTTATCACAGTCTGATTGAATATACACTGAGAATGTTATCACATGTTCTCTCAGTGTGAGAAAGACCTTCTTACATGTGATATTTTAGATGATTGAATGAAACTTCTTCTTCTGTAGATTAGTATCTGTTTCTCTTAAGAGATCTGAGAGTGATGCAGCTATTCATGTGAAGTTCTTGATAAACCTGCAGTAATATAAGACTAACTCAAGAAACTATTATATATGATGTACATTTCTCAGCTGTGATCAATTCACTATGACATTCAATTTCTTCAGAATGAGGTATATACAGTCATCATTCACTACATATTCTATGAACTTCCACTCTTCTATTTTAAACACACACTTTGTTAATTTGATGTAGAGCTTATACTCTGTCAGAGTTGTAAGCACTTCATTGAGATGCTTCAGATATTTATTGTATGAGTTTAAGAAGACTAGAATGTTATTTAAATATACAAGATATGAGATTTCATTCTGTTTATGAAGAATTGTATTCATTATCATTTGAAAGATAATGAGTGCATTTGTCAGACTGAATGATATTGTCAGAAATTTAAACTTCTCTTATTATATATTAAATACTGTTCACAGTACTGACAGTTTATTTACACAGATCTGTCAGTATTCTGAGAGAAGATCAATCTTTGATAGATATCAGATATTTTTAACTGTATTCAACTGTTATTGAATTCATGACAATGAGTATCTGTTCTTGATTATAAGCTTATTGAGTGCTTGATAATCAATACACATTCATCACTTCTCATCTGCCTTTTTCATAAATAGAACTAAGAAGCCTCACATACTTGATGAGAGTTGTATGAGATTATGTTCTAGAAGGTCTGTGATCTGACACTTCTGTTCTTCAAGATGTGTTTGTGACAGAGAATACATATTTTGATTGACTGGTTTCATGTTCTCTGTGTTAATCTTATGTATGAATTCTTGTTTCAGCAGCAATTCTGATAAAAGATCTGTTCAGAAGATCTTTTCATAGTTCTTCAGAAGTTTCTTCATATACTTATTCTTCTGTATATTCTTTATCTTAGTTTTCTCTGCTTTCAGGTCTTATATTACATACAGAATACTTTCAGATAAGGTCTTGTAAATTGTTCTCTTTGCTTATTGATACATAAGCAGATTTAACCCTTCTATATCAGAGATGTGAAATGTTCTTCTTATATCAGTTAATAGAATTGTATGTACTGTTTTCTTTCTATCAGTTAATTACATATGACACATACATCATTGAAGCTGCAGATTGAACCTTTGAAATCAATTGAGTCTGAGAATAAGATTATATTTCATATTCTTAGACTGACCGTGTGACCGTGTCTGGGATCAGGACCAAACTTTACAGTTGTCACATTGCCTAAAAGCATTACTTCTGGTCATGATTTGTGTTCATCACATTGATTCCAAATCCTGTTATTTCAAATATTAAAGGTCTCAGATTCACTTTTCAAATAAAAATCTAGTCTCAGATAAAGAATATGTTTGAATTCTTAGTCACATTTTCATTCTGATCTCATTATTGAAAATGGCATCAAATGAAATCATGAAATCATTTCTCACTTACATAATATCATAACATAGTGCTCATTTGTTGAAAATTCAATAGAGAGTATTACTAAATATTATTACTTTTCTGAACACAGATTATAATCAATATCATTTTAATTAAAAAAAAAATGTAAAATATAAAAAATAATAAAAAAACAAAAAATAAAACAACAAGAAAAAATCACAACAAAAAAAAAAAAAAAGAGAAAGAAAAAAAGAAGAGAAAGAAAAAAAGAGATAGAAAGAGAAAGAAAAATAAAAAAAAAAAGAAAAGGAAAAGAAAAAAACAAAAAATAAAAATAAAAAAAAATCAAGATCACAGAGTCACAGCACTCTTAAAATACTCACTTTTCAGAGTCTTTATAATGTTCATTATCAACTGTGTATCTCTCACAGTGAGAGTAACACAGCTGTGATGAGTCATTATCTTAACATTATCTAACAAATAATTAGTATATATCTATATAAATGTGAATAATTAGAAAACATACACTTAAAAAGTGTGATCAGAATGGACTCTGCTGTCACTTGAATAGTATCAAGAATAGAATGCTGAAATCAATAATTCTCTTTATCAATTTCACAGACAAGGCATGTGAAGATAATCTTGAAGAATATAAGATTCTCTGACTTCTGATAGAAACAGATCTCATGAAGAGACTCTATTTTCATCATATCAGAGACTGAGTGTTATCAAAAAGTGTTACTTCAATGCACATGTACTTACTGCAGTAATTCACTCTCTGTGCATGTGATTAAGAGTTGCAGCTTTCTCACACTGCACAGCTCTCTCTGAGATGCTGCTGCTGGTTTACAACTCATGCAGTCTCTCAGTTCAGCACACACTGTGCATATACAGCCCTGCATGCTGGGGCCATGTTGATTATTATGGCCTGATGTGGTACTCACTTTTCGCGGGCCATGTTTCATTTGATTGAGGAGAAGGGGGGACATGACTGCTGTTTTATTTGAGAGGGAATGAGTAATTGAATCTATAGAAGATAATTTGATTTCTTCTGTATTTGAAATTTGATTAGTCTATACTCTTTAATTTAAGGGTTTCTGAGAGTGTTTTAATAGTTTTCATACCAGCTTAAAATTAGTGATTGATTGAAGAAGAGAAAAGAGAGAAGAAAGAAATGAGAATAACTTATTTTTATAATATGAAAACAGAGAATTGCTGTAATCATTTATTCTAGCAATAAAGATCTGTTTTCTGCATGTATCTCTGATACAGATTATATAATAACTGTATACAAAGAATATCAATAGTACATGTATTGAATGAAGATAATATTGCTATACAACACTGTAGCTGTTTCTATACATTACTGAAAGCTGTTAATATTTTCTTTAAGTCTCTTTATATTTGATAAGTTAGTAATATATTTCAATACACTCTCTCTTTCATCATTATCATTATTATTATCATCATCATCATCATCACTATCATCACTATTATTATCATTATTATCAATATTATTATTATTATTATCATATTATTTCTGATCATCTCTTCTGCCTTCACTTCTCTTTAACACTTACTGAAACTAATCATGTCATCTCTCTTCAAATATTCTGCAGTTCTGCAGATCATCAAGGCATGTGAGCACTGTCACAGATTAGAGAGAGAGAAGAAGAAGATATTCAAGTGAGAGAAGACAGATTATAAGACATATTATAATACCTTGAAGAGACTCTGTAAGAGAGCAGAATGATAATAATTTTAAGTAACACTTCTGATAGATTTAGACTGAACTAAGTATAGTAATAATGCAGATGACACTGTCTGTGAGAGATTGAAGAAGAAGACAGTGAAGAGTCTCATGCAGTAGCAGTGAGATCAGGAGAAGTTCTGAGAATGATTTGAGATCAAGATAAAGAGAGAGAGAGAGAAGAAGAGTATTACTGTAAATAAGCAGTGATAGAAGAAGATTAAGAGAGTATTAAAGTGAGAGACAAAGAAGTCAAAACTGATAAGTTTTTTATTTATTGAGAGATAATGATTTTTGATAATACTTCTATTCTCTAATTGATTAGCAGAAGCTGGCAGAGAAGAAGGGGATTGAGGTCTTATTCAGATCTTGAATGCACTTCATGATTCAGAATATTAAGAAGACAGCTCTGCTCTCTGAGCATGTCAATCTGCTTATCACTGAGATGGAACCTGAGGCAGCAGACCAGGAAATGCAGGATTTTGAGGTACAGATTGACCTGGCTGAAGAGGAGTAGTGAGAACCCTTCTCTGAGAAGACAGTAAAGAGAGATTTTGAGATGATTATCATCTTAGATGAGAAGAAGGAGAAGAAGAAGAAGAATGAGAAGTGAATTATAAAGAATAATAAGAAGAATAAGAAAGAGAAGAAGTAGATTTTTTTCTTTTTATATTAGTTAGTTATAAGTTTAAGTTTTTAATTATTAATAATTAAAATTGATTTTGAGTTTTCAAAAATTATTGTACAAGTTGTAATCAAGTCAGGAATGATATATATATATATATATATTTAACTATCATGATTCACAAATCACTATAATGTATAAGTATCAACATTTTTTCAACATTGATATTCACAATATTAATATATTTTTAATAATATTATCTGATAATGTAATTTGATAATGCTCTCTTTCACAATATTAATATATTTCAAGAAATATGACAGAGATTAATCAAGATTATTTATTTACTTTTATACATCAATGATATTCAATCTGAGTTAGTACTAAAATTATAACTAAGCTAAGAAACAAGATTATTTTCTCTTATATTAATTCTTCTTACACACATCAGTGATCAGTTATTGAAAATAAATTGTTATCTTTCTTAAATTATTATTATGTCTTCTGAATTCACTTCTTTCACTTCTTTTACTTCTATTGAAGATTCATAAACTCTTCAAGAAATCACTGTGAATCACAAAGTCTACATTGTTTACAATTCAACACAGAATACTCTCTTTCAATTATAATGAATAATCACTTCATTCTTCACATCTGATTTCAGGTCATGAAATTTATAAAAAACTCAACACAAATATTAAGATGAACTATGAAATAATTATCAACAGATTATATTACAGATTACTGAAGAGTCATCTCTCTGCTGTAATCACTGCAACTTCATTCAGAAACATTCATCATAAACTGATCATAGCTCTGGAGAAATTTTCTGACATCTGAAGTCATCAGAATGCAGACAATAAAAGAAAAATAATCAGAAAATTACTACTGAGCTGATAAGTTACTCTATCAGATAATGATTTTTGATAATGCTAACTTTCTAATTTGAAGAAAATTATGTGAAAATGATTATATATTAGTACTCTGATTTCATAACTCTTATCTGATAACTTTCATGAATAATTACTTTGCATGTGTATATCTCTGAATCTTTCTCTTTGATCAATTGAAAACCCTGAATTCTGAACACTTCTTCAAATGCTTAATTCAAATCTTTATATTTCACATCAATCCTGTCTTCAGTTCAATCTTGAGATACACTACAAAGTCAATATACAACATCTAGAATCAGAGTTGAAGAATCATTGAAGAGTGTCTCTCACAGTGAATGCATAAACTAGTACAAATAATCTTACATTTATAAGAGTTACATGTTATTACATTGATGAGAACTGAACTTATCAAGAGATATTAATTGAATTTGAATCATTGATCAGTAGTTATACTGAGGATTATATGACAGAGATATTAATAACTGTGATTAAAAATGACTATTGAGATATTAGTCTCAGTCTTCTTACAATTACAACTGACAATGCTGTGAATAACTACACTATGATGAAGAGCTTGAAGCAAAAATTGGCTTTGCATTTCTGAAATGATAAATAAGGTCATATCTTCTGCATTACTCATGTGGTTTAACTTGTGATACAAACACTGATAAAGAATCTTAACATTGAGATGAAAAATAATAAGATAACTGATTCTTGAGATGAGAATGAGATGAAAGTGATTACTCAAGTAACTTTTACATTCACTTTACAAAAGATAATGTTTTTTAACAATACTTTTTAATATTGCTTTTTGATAATGCTTTTTAATAATACTACTGTTAATTTTGAATAGATTGACTAATAATTTAAATATCACAGATTTGAAACATTGTTAATGCAATTTGTACCTCCTCTAAACAATAATAATAATTTCATGATATTCAATAAATAAATAAATCAGTCACATCACTGAATATGATACAGAATGTTAGAATATAATGAAGTTTAATATATGAGATAACTGTTTGAGCTCTTTGATTGTATCAGATGATTGATCATTAAGTGCAATACTCTGATTGAGAAAAGATTCAGATATTGACACTTTCTAATATAAAGTGAACTCAGTTGAAATATGTGATTGATTTACTGTTTCAGTTTTATAAGATAATAAAGACAGTCTCAATCACTCATACATCAATACTGCAGTCACCCTGATGAATGTATAACTGTTTATTTACTTATCTTAAGAAGCAGTTGAATCACTCAAAAAGAAATTCAGTCTGAGATGATGCTATAGTGCAGGCTATTATTACTGTAAGAAATAAACTGGCATATTACTACAGCAAAACTGAACAATCTTTTGCAGAGTACTATACTGTAGCAGCTCTACTAGATCTCTCTCATCAAGTTAACATCTACACTTCTCAAGATTGAACAGAGAAGAAATGAGACTTGTATGTTAAATTAGTCTGAGACTACTACAATATCAACTATCAGAGATTTGAATGAGCAGATGTTCAAGATGTGAAGACAGTGAAATACAATTCCCTAGTAAGTAATGATCTTTGAGAACACTTCATATCTTATAGAACTATAATACTAACTTTGAAACAGAACTTGCATACATTGATTGCAACTGAAAATCAGACAAAACTACATACTTGTAAAACTGAATTTGACTGCTATCTTCAAGATGATCTGACAAATTTACACATCAAATCAATTCTAGAGTTATGAAAAATTGTTGAGAGTACATATTCAACTGTTGCACTGATGATATGTGATATTCTGACAATTTCATTGACAGAGATGAGAATGAAGTGAAAGTTCAACTCAAGTCAAGATATTTATCACTATCACTGAGAACAATTACAAGGAGAAACAATCAAGAAACTCATGATTATAAAACATGAAATTATCAGACAGTTTAATATCTCTGATCACAGTATATCAGAGAAGTGTAGTTTTTATAAGAAAGTGAAGAATAAACTTGCACAAGAATGTATTTAGTTGTTTCATGAGTGTTATCAATAATCATTATCAAATTCTGATTATATAAGCAATCACTGAATGAACTGAATGAGACTGATTTTGATCTTCAGTCTCAGTCTCATTCTGATTTTGAAAGAATGATCATCTTTCACAGTTTATTCTGAGAAATTACTCTCATTTCACTGTTCTTGAATTAAATCTGGTCATTTTTCACACCATTTCTCTCAGAAATGGTTCATTTTCAGATTTTTTTGAGACTTGGTTCTGGTGGGACTCACGCCAAGAAATGTATGAGACCAGACCAAATGGAATCAAATGTGAAATTCATGGTCCCGCCGGCCAGTCTACATATTCTACAGCTCTCATACTCAAATATAGCAAGATCATTCTTCAAAGTGCAAGGAAACTCTTACTCTTGTAAGTAATATTAAATATCAGTTATCAGATAATCTTATATGTTGAAAATTCTTCACTCAGCAGACCTCTTTCAGTTTTCAAATTATATAATTATCAATGTATTGTATAGAAGCTTCTGTATCTGCTAACACTTTTACAGCTGTCTTTTGATTCTTACTCAAGTGCTCTCTATACATTAACATTTCAGATCTCAAGATATTGAGATGAGTATCTGCTTTATTCTCACTCATATCTCAGTCAGAAGCCTGCTTTCTCTTGATGTTCACAGAATTCAGAGAGTCATCTAATACAGGCATCTCTTTCACTTTAAAGACTTTTTATAGAATATCAGCAAGTGTCTCTAAGCTCACTGATTCTGCTAGTTTTTTGACTTTCTTACTTCTCTTGACTGTACATACTGTGTGCAATCTTTTGTATCATGATTTTAATATTCACAGTTGAAGCAAGCTCAGTACTCATAATATCAAGGTTTTCACTCAGAGAATTTCTTTTACAGAGGATTCAGTGCTTTAGCAATAATATTCAGATCTAGATTCATCATATCTGAGTATGTAATCTGTGTTGTAGAAGTCTGATTATCTGTTCTCTGTTAAGATATACTCAATTGCAGTATTTTCTATTGTAATTGACTTACTTGTTTCTATACAATGAGAATATTATATGCTTCTTTCACTGTGTCTGCTTATGAGGTTAAGCATTTTCATTCTGCTCTCAACTTAGGTGTAAGATTATGAATAAAGATCTGTAAATAGAAAGATGTTAAAAGATCTTCATTCAATATAAGATAGTGTAAGCTGAAGTGTGTAAAGTATAATATAAGATCACTCACTTATCTACACTCAGTGAAGTGTTTATAATACTTATCTTATATATTCACTTTCTCAAAGTTGTGCAAGATTCATTTGAAAAACTCATTTTATATTTACAAGAATGAATATTACTCTGAGTCTGTAAGATTTATCTTTTTATCAGTTATTTATAATGACTTCACTTTTCTGTGTAGAAATGCAGCAGATCTTAAGACTTGTTAAAAATTCTGTTAACTGTCTGTCTGTGAGTTCATATTCAATTTGATAATATAATCATATCTGACTTAGCCAGCTAATTGCAGCATCATTTTTTCAGTTATTATTAAAGCTTAGTGACTTCAGCAGATCTCTCAGCTTGATATATTTTATACTCAGATTCTCATTCTGCACAGCAGTCTCAGATGATGTGTATACTTCTGATGAGATCATGAATAATTGTGATGAGATCTTCAGATTCAGTGTGATTATCTGTTTATGTAAATATTTCATCTTTCACTGTAGATCTATAATCTCATTTTTCCTATTCTTAATAATAGTGATAATTGTGTCAGTAAAGATCTTCATAGTGAATGCTTGATCTGCAGTGAATATCAATTGTTACTTGACTTTCATCTCAGTCTGTCACTGTGTATACAAGACCTCAATCTTATTTAGAATTCTTGTACATGTACAGAGCTTTGATTTCAGTTCAGCAGTCTCAGCTGCTTTTCTTACTGCTTTGAGTAAACTCTCTGAAAGTATCTGCATATCTTCTGATTCAGGTAGCAGAGAAGAGTGTTTGTATTAACTAGAAGAGATATTCATTTTAATGATTTCTTATTGATTGTACAATGTCTATTGTTATATCATTATATCATTATATGATTTCTGATTTCTGTTTCCTATTATCATCATATAACTCTGATAATGGCCACTCTTCTTTTTATCCTTCTTTTGAGTAGAGAGTGAACTTCTTTGAATCTAGTTTACTGCTCTTATTCTCTTTCTCACATCTCATCTGTTCACATATGTGATATTCATCAGAGTGTGAAGTTTTTCTTCAACAAGCAGAGCAGTATCAATCAGATGCTCTTTCACTCATCACTTCTTTATACACTATTTTTTTGAGATGTTTTAGAACCACACTAGCATGATAACTATAAATTACTTCATAGATGGAATTATCACACTCTGAAGAAGCCTGCACTTCTCAATAGTTTTTAGACATGCTATCAGATGTGATTCAAAGATTGCTTGAGTCAGTGTATGATTACAGATGTACACCGGCTTCTTTTATACATTATCTGAATTAATTAGTGGCTGCTAGAGCCCCTTTACATTTGTAAGCATGTTTGAAAGCGGCCGCGTTATTATTCAGCAGTCGTACATTCTTCTGAATCATAATTATATGAGATTATATTCTAGAAGGTCTGTGATCTGACACTTCTATTCTTCAAGATATGTTTGTGACAGAGAGTATACATTTTGATTGACTGGTTTTGTGTTCTCTGTGTCAATCTCATATATAAATCCTTATTTCAGCAGCAATTTCAGTGAGAGATCTGTTCAGAAGATCTTCTTATACTTCTTCAGAAGTTTCTTCATACACTTGTTCTCTCATATATTCTTTATCTTGATTTTCTTCACTTTCAGATCTTATATGATATACAGAATGCTTTCAGATAAGGTCTTGTAAATCATTCTTTTTACTTATTAATTTATAAACAGATTTAATTCTTCTATATTAGAGATGTGAAATGTTCTTCTTATATCAGTTAATAGAATTATATAAATCATTTTCTTTCCATCAGTTAACTGTATATAGTATGTATATCATTAAATCTGTGAATTGAATCTTTAAAATCAATTAAGTCTAAGAATAAGATTATATTTCACATTCTGCAGCTCTCATACTTAAATATAGTAAGATTACTCTCTGAAGTATAAGAGAACTCTTACTCTTGCAGATGACACTAAATATCAGTTATCAGATAATCTTATATATTAAGAATTCTCTACTCAGCAGATCTCTTTCAGTCTTCAAATTATATAATTACTAATATATTGTATAGAAGCTTCTATATTCACTAACACTTTTACAGCTATCTCTCAATTCTTACTTAAGTGCTCTTTATATATTAACATTTCAGATCTTAAGATATTAAGATAAGTATTCACTTCTTCATTCTTACTTACATTTCATTCAGAAGCCTGCTTTCTCTTGATATTTACAGAATTCAGAGAGTCATTCAACACAGATATCTGTTTTATTTTAAAGACTTTTTATAAAATATCAGTAAGTGTCTCTGAGCTCACTGATTCTGCTAGTTTTTTAACTCTCTTACTTCTCTTGACTGTGCACACTGTGTGCAATTCTTTGTATCATGATTTTAATATCTGCAGTTGAAGTAAGCTAAATACTCATAATATCAAGATTTTCATTCAGAAAATTTCTTTTTTAAGAGATTCAGCACTTTAACAATAATATTCAAATCTAGATTCATTGTATTCAGATGTGTGACTTATGTTATAGAAGTCTGATTACTTATTCTTCACTGAGATATACTTAATTACAGTATTTTCTATCACAGCTGACTCACTTATTCTTATATAATAAGAATATTATATATTTCTTTCACTTTATCTGATTACAAGATTTAGCATTTTCATTCTGCTTTTAACTTGAGTGTAGAATCATGAATAAAGATCTGTAAATAAAAAGATATTAAAAGCTCTTCATTCAATATATAATAGTATAAGCTGAAGTGTGTGAAGTATAATGTAAGATCACTTACTTATCTACACTTAGTAAAGTATTTATAATACTTATCTCATATATTCACTTTCTCAAAGTGATACAAGATCTGTTTGAAAAACTTATTTTATATTTATAAAAGTAAATATTACTTCAGATCTGTAAGATTCATCTTTTTATCAGTTATTTATAATGACTTCACTTTTTTATATAGAAATGCTGTATATTTTAAGACTTGTTAAAATTTCATTGACTGTCTATCTGTGAGTTCATACTTAATTTAATAATATAATCACATCTGACTTAGTCAGCTGATTACAGCATCATTTTTTCAGTCATTATTAAATCTTAATAACTTCAGCAGATCTTCTAACTGAATATATTTCATACTTGAATTCTCATCATGTGCAGTGATCTCAGATAATATGTATACTTCTGAAGAGATTGTAAACAATTGTAATAAAATCTTTAGATTCAGTTTGATTATCTATCTATATAAACATTCAATTTTCTGCTACAGGTCTATGACCTGATTTTCTCTATTCTTATTAATGATAATGATTGCATCAGTGAAGCTTTTCATAGTGAATACTTAATCTACAGTGAATATCAATTATTACTTAACTTCTGTCTCAGTCTGTCACTATATATACAAGATCTCAATCTTATTTAGAATTCTTATACATGTATAGAGTTTCACTTTCAGTTCAGCAGTCTCAGCTACTTTTCTTACTGCTTTAAGTAAACTCTCTGAGAGATTCTGCATATCTTTCAGTTCAGATAGCAGAGAAGAGTGTTATTTATATTAACTAGAGAAGATATCTTTTTTAATAATTTCTTATTAATTGTATAATATTTCTTATTATATTATTATATATTTTCTGATTTTCATTTTCTGTTATTATTATATAACTTCAGTAATAATCATTCTTCTTTTATTCTTCTAAGTAGAGAGCAGTCTTCTTTGAATCTGATGCATCACTCTTATTCTCTTTCTCACATCTCATTCATTTGTATACATGGTATTTGCCTGTGTGATTCAAAGGTTGCTTAAGCTAGTGTATAATTACAGGCGTACGCCGTCTTCTTATATATATTATCTAAATTAATTAGTGGCTGCTAAAGCCTCTTTACATTCATAAGCATGTTTGAAAGTGACTGTGTTATTATTTAGCAGTTGTACATTCTTTCAAATCACACTTTCTCATCAGATTCAGTCACACTCACATGACTATAATGTAAGCTCTAGCCTCATGCAGATTAGTGTGCTGCTAGCATTCACAATTATACAGTCTATTTCTGATTCAGCTAGCATCTCTTATATATTCTTACAAAGAAACTTTTACTATATTACATTATTCATTCACTAACTTGTTTCATTCTTCAATCATCTTCTTAATCATTGTCATCATTGAATGCTATTATCTTATTCAAGATTTCTGTCTCTTCTTCTGTTCAACATCTTCTATCTGTTTATTTATCACATTGTATGTGTTTCTGATAATGACCTCTCATTTGTACAATAAGTGTCATCATAGTACTCATACTGAGCAGTTTGTTAACAGTAAGTGTGATATATTATGAAATGTGACTGAGACTTGTTTATCTTCTAACAATTATCAGAATATATTACTATGAATAACACATCTTCTTCATCTTCTTATATACTCTTAATCATTTTTCTTCTCAGCTGTGGCGGGCTGCGCCTGATCAATGATATAGACTATTTCATTACACTTCACAGATTTCAATCACTTCATTCTTAAATGCATACACTCTGATTCTCAGTCATTCTCAATCACTGATCCTCAGTCACTATGAACGCGTATAGATTCTTTCACTCTGAAGCTTCACTGTGTATATCATCATATATGTGTATAAATATTCACTCTGATTGTCAATTCTCACACTTTCTCTTTCTTTTCTTCTCTAACATTTTTCTCTTTGTTATATAAGATCTATCAATATCATATCAATCTATTCAGTGCAGACCTCTTACACTAGAAAAACATTCATTATCTTCTTATTAGAAATGATTATTCATGCACTGTCTTCTCATTAGAAACAATTATTCATTGAGAGATATTCAAACATGTAACAATGCATAAGAAAGAGAAACATAGTTAAGCAGACACTGAGTTCTCAGATAGAAGCTTACTCATCAGTCACTCTAACTCTGTAATAAGATTTTACAAGAGAATGTCAGCAAAAGACCTGAGAGTTCTAACACTCAGATATATGAGATATTCATAGAATTACACTTCTTCAAGATTTCACAGATATCATATACTCAATAAATGACATGTCTAACAACAATATGAGAGAACTCTTAAATATGAGCATAGAAGCAATATCACAGTGACTTCAGACAATGTTGAAATTATAACAATAATAAATAGCTGATATGCATGCAACTCAACAACATCAATATGAAGAAATTCAATAATTATCTCAATAAGAAACCTCTGTACAGATAATTTTAATATCTATAGAATTAAATATAAAAGTACTGAAAGAATACTTAGATGCTTCTACATATTTCAATACTTTCAATCTCACTCTATACTCATCATGAAGAATGAAAATGCTCATGAATGA
This sequence comes from Blastomyces gilchristii SLH14081, assembly GCF_000003855.2. Taxonomy (NCBI): domain Eukaryota; kingdom Fungi; phylum Ascomycota; class Eurotiomycetes; order Onygenales; family Ajellomycetaceae; genus Blastomyces; species Blastomyces gilchristii. The sequence continues at coordinate 1,408,901 of NW_003101678.1, forward strand.
TGAAACTGAGTGTAGATGAAGATGTCATCAGTTCATTAATTAATTAAGATTGATATATCAATGAATAATTGAAGAATTATGTGAAACAGAAGTTTCATTCATGAATGAAAGCATGTGAATCAGTGTTATAAATGCCTGATAACATCATCAAATATTTTGATATTCTGTTTCAAGACACTGCTATGCAATAGAAAGTATTAGATTGATTACAGAGCATCTGACAGAGAAACACTTCTCTTACAACATTCATCTCTGACTTCAACATCAAGATTCTAGAAGCAGGTGATCAATCTTGAGAGAATTGAATGAAGATTAGTATACTCAAGAAGATATTAACTTTTGAACTCTTACAGACTCTTGTAAGTGTAGACAAAGACCAGACTTATAAAGATTTCTGTACACAGCTTCAGACATTGAACAATTATCTTATCAAGCTCAAGAGTATACAGAACAGTGGCAGAAGATATTACACTTCAGTCACTTATATACCTGTGCTGAAGAACAGCAATGATGCAGATATCATGAACTGAATAGATTTAAATGTCTATACATAAGCAAGAGTTTTCACTGTTCAAACAGGCTTTCAAGTTTCTGAGATCACTTTCAAGAAAGTTACTGATCAACATTAATATGAAGTATATATCAACTGTAACTGATTAGAACACATCACTTTCAACTGCTGATCAACCTATGTATCTTCACACTTAAGAGAAAGATCAGCATCTTATCAATTGAGAGAAAGATCAGTGTCTTCTCATTTGAAAAATAAATCAGTATCTGTTCACATCAATCACATTGCAGTGAAGAAAGATTCAGAAGATGTGAACAAATGAGAGGTAGAAAACAGTGTTCTGCAATTGACACTGTTCTCTCAGTTGTTCATGATATTCAAATAGCAAAGCATGAGGGTCTGGTCTCAACTGCAGTTTTTATTGATATAAAAGGAGCATTTGATCATGTTTCAAAGTCAAAGTTAATTCAGACATTGAAGATATCAAAACTGCCACTTTCTCTAATAAAATGGGTTAACTGTTTTATGTCTAAAAGAATTATATAACTCTTCTTTGATGGAATGAAACAAGATAAGACTGAGATAAAAATAGGAGTACCACAGAGATCTTCAATCTCACCCATTTTATTTGCAATATACACTGCATATCTATTCAAAAATAGAAATATGAGAATAGTGCGATCTCCGAGTTATGTGGATGATATTGGTCTAGTCTACAGCTCAAAAACTATCAAAGAGAATTTGAAAGTAATTGAAGAAGCTGCAAAGGAAATCTTTGTTAGAGCAGATATCAATCAAATTCAATTTGATATGAATAAAACTGAGTTAATTCATTTCTTTTCTAGATTCAATGAGAAAGAACTATCTCTAACTCTTTTAAATAGAGAGATTAAACCCAGTGTAAATGTCAAATGGTTAGGAGTATGGTTAAACTCTAAGTTGAATTTTAAATATTACATTCAACAAAGAACTGTCAAGGCAGAAAGACTATTGAACAACATAATCAGACTATCAAATACAGAGAGGGGTCTATCCTTCCAGGCTATGAGACAGTTATATATAGCCTGTATTACATCAGTAGCTGATTATGAAGTTCAAGTTTGATGAAATAATCAAGGGAATTTCACTGAACTCTTTCAAAGTCTGCAAAACAGAGCCTTGAGAAGAATTCTGAGAGTATTCAAATCATCTTCTATTAAAGTAATGGAAATTGAAGCTTCAATTCCTCCTTCTGCTATTAGATTTGAAAAGGCCTGTATGAACTATGCTCTGAGAGTTGTAAAGATGAGCTCAAATCATATAATCAGAGAAAGAGTCTCTTCTTCATTTTCATCAATTAACTCTGGAAATGAACTGGATTGGAATAGATTTCTTGATTGAAATGAAAATAATTCTTCAAAGAAAATGCCTTCTCAACTGTACAGACTATGCTCTCTGATTAAAAATCAATTTTCTTCTTTAAATGTTGAAAAAGTTGATCATGAGAAGTTATCACTCTGAAGAGAAAAGCTTGAATCTCTTATAGACTTACAAATAAGTGAACTATCAAAAGAGAAAGAATATGAACAGCATTTGAAGAGAATTTCTACAATCAATATAAAAGACTCTATTCTGATTTATTCAGATGGCTCAAAAAATGAGAACTTGAATAGATTAGGCACAGGCATTGCTTATACTGAAGATAATATCAATTTTATCTCAGATTTCTGAAATCTAGGCTGTGAATGTGAAGTCTTTGATGCTGAACTATTTGTAATAGTGAAAGCTTTCAAACTCATTGAAATAAAATCTCATAAAAGAGGAAATTGTTTGAAAGAGGCATGGATATTCTCTGATAGTCAAGCTGCTTTAAAAAGACTTAGAAATAGTCAGATTCATAATGATCAAATGAATCTTGAACTGATCTTAAACTCTGTTTTGAAAATTCAAAAGAGAAGAACATCAAAGCTGATAATTCATCTGCACTGAGTTCCTGCTCATATGAATATTCATGGCAATGAATTGACTGATTCAGCTGCAACAAAGAGTGCAGAATTAAGCAGATCTATTCAAAAAATTATGTCCTGATCTTTTATAAAGAGAAAAATAAAAGAATCTTGTTTAGACAAGTCAAATGAAAGCTGGCAGAAACGAAAGAAGAGTATACATTATTCAAGATTTGAAACAAAACCCAAGTGGAAATCTTGTTCAATTAAATGTAAAAAGAAAATATTCTCATCTATAATACAGCTGAAACTAGGACATGGCTATTTCAAATCTTATATACAAAGATTTGATGATAGATTTGACTCAATAGAATGCTCATTCTGCAATACAAATGAGAATTCTGAGCATATTGTAATGCACTGTGCATTATACAATAGTCTCAGAGCCAGATTGAAAGAGAAGTATGATCTAAATCAATTAAATATGAGATTCTTATTCTCAACTGAGACAGGAATTAAATACTTAATAGACTTTCTATCAGAAACTCAAGCAGCTACAAGAAAATGGCTAAATTCAGAATTATCTGAATATGAAGAGGAGGAAATCAATCAGATATAGTCTGTTAAAACAGCTATACACTCTCTTTTAATAATTTGTTTTGTTATAGTCTCTCTTTACTTTATCTTTTTCTTTATCTTTTCCTTTCAATTTCTTTCTATACTATCTATTTAATGTGTCTATCTTTGAGACTGTGTTCTTTTTCTCTTTTCCTTTGTCATGATATTGTCAAATGGTTTCAAAGTATCAAAAGATGTTAAAACACTGCAATTTGTAAACAGTTTTTGTATTCTGGGCTGGAATTTTCTGATTTTGCATATCTGAAATTGATGAATGTATAATAGTTAACTTTACAGACATAGGAAAAACCCTGAGAACTAAAAGTTCTCAGGTAGATATCATAGTCTCTGACTGCATACATCTATAATTGAAGAATAATAATAATAATAATAAGATTCAGAAGATAACTATAAGAATGCTCTGATGAAACAGGGAAAAGATTAGCTTCTGTTCAAATTCATAAACAGGAGCTTGAAGAGGTCAGACAACAATAATTTGAAGAGAAAATGTCAATGAATGTAATTCTTGTATCTACTGTGCTTAATAACATGTATAATATGAAAGCCATGATAGACAGCAGTCTATGTCACTATACAATGATTAAATCTTCAGTTGTAAGATATCATAATCTTCAGCATATTCTCTTATTAAAACCTCAACTCCTTGCAGAATTTGATGATTCAAAAGATGTTTACACTCATTACATGATGAAACTAAATATAGATGTCAAAGAATATCAGTGTGAAGGTATCTATACATATGAAGTTGATAATCTTGATTATAATCTTATATTAGAACTTATCTGACTATCTGAACAAAGTATCTTATTGAATACTTAAAACAGGAGTTAAATATTCTGTAACAATAATAGGGTTCACAAGAATGATATTCATAAGACTATGAATCTGACACAGATCTTTATCAACATCTATAAAATACTCAGAAAAAGAAGTCACTGAAAGAATCACTGATAGCAGAATTATATATCAATCTATCTCATCAGTCTGACTGATATTAAAAAGACTCTAGAAAAGTTATTCTACATTATAATAACAGATTCTTATACAAAACTCTCTTAATAATATCACAAATATCTAGATGTCTTCTGACAAGATAATACTACAAATATACCTCTCTTACAAGGCTCAGGAGTAGATCACAGTATTAAGTTAGAAAAGAAGAATGATAAGAACTCTGAGTCATCATGAGATCTTCTTTATAATATGTCTTAAGATGAACTTCTTCTTCTTCAGAAGACACTCAATGATCTGTTGAATAAGAAATTTATACATGTTAGCAACTCTTTCACTGCAGCTTCTATTCTCTTTGCAAAGAAATCAGATGAAGAACTTCAATTCTGTGTGAACTATCAAGAATTGAATAGATTAATCAAGAAGAATCACTATTCTTTATCTCTTATCAATGAAATTCTAGCTCATATCAGACAAGCTCAATGATTTACAAAATTAAATATTATTATCATGTTTTATAAAATTCATATTACTGAAGAAGATAAATAACTTACAGTATTCTGAATATGTTATAATCTCTTTGAATGAATAGTTACACTCTTTGAACTGATCAATACTCTCAGTACATTTCAGAAGTATATCAACTAAGCACTTCAGAATTTTCTTGATAAATTTGTATCTGTATATCTTGATAATATTCTCATCTTCACTGATGAGTTCAGAAAAGAATATCAAGAACACATGCAAAGAGTATTATAATGATTATAAGAAGCAGAACTATCAATAGATATTAACAAGTGTGACTTTGAAGTCAAGAGTATCAAATATCTAGATTTTATCATAGAAGCTGACAAGGGAATTTAAATGAATTCTGAGAAAGTCTTTATTATTCTTGAATGAGAAGCTTCATGTACTGTGAAAGATGTACAGAGCTTTATCAAATTTACTAACTTCTATCAGTGATTTATATGAAACTTCTCAGATATCATGAAATCACTTACAGAACTTATCAGAAAAAACTCAGTATTTCAGTGATTAGCAGACACTGAAGCTGCATTCATACAGATAAAGAAGATGTTCATTAACACCTCTCTATTAATAATATTTAACTCTGATTATAAAACAGTTATTAAAGCTGACTTCTCTAACTATATTACAGAGAAAGCTATATTATAATATAATAATAAAGATGTCTTATAATCATGTGTCTGTATATCTAAGAAACTGAGTCTCACTGAATACAACTATGAGATCTATGATAAGAAACTTCTTACAATTATACACTGTCTAAAAGAATAAGACTCTGAACTCTGAAATATCTCTGAATTTAAGATAATCACAGATTATAAGAATCTCAAGCACTTCATAACTATCTATAAACTTATTAAATAATAGATGTAATGATCTGAGTTATTAAGCTGCTTTTATTTTATAATATACTACTATCTCAGCAGTCAGAACTTGATGACAGATACTCTCTTATAACAAGAGTAAGATATACCTTCTGATGTAACAGACACTTATTGAATGAACTGAGAATAACAGCTTTTAGATCTGAAGATATTAGTTGATTAAGATGAAACAACTTATAACACTATACACACTTCTCTGATTAGAATACTCTCTCTCTGAACTATTACTGACATCAACACTGACACTGATACTAATATCTCAACTTCTTCTGAATCTACACTGAATAAATTATGGTATATAACAGCTCAAACTGATGAACTTCTTCAAGTGCTCACTGAAGCAGTATTTTAAGAAGTATTCTAATTCCTCTCAGAACTACATATAAGAACTGACATCTCAGAATACTTAATTGATGATAATAACACTCTACAGTTCTGTAAACAATGTTGAGTCTCTTACTCTGAATTCTTACACACTCAGATAATGTAAGACATACATAATTTATATATAACTGATTATTCAGGTTGTAAATAACTGTATCAAATGATCTCTTGAGAGTTCTACTGATCTGAGATATTAAACAGTATCAGACATTTTATCTGAAACTGTAACTATTGTTTCTCTGTCATCTTATAAAAGAACTGTAGAAAAGGCCTGCTGAAATCACTTAATATCTCTGATAGAATCTGATAAGATATAATAATTGACTTCACTATTAATCTTTCTGAGAGTAAGAACTGTAGAAATATTCTGATCATTATGAATTGATTGAGTAAGAGTATAATATTGAAACTCTGTGATAAGATGAATACTGAACAAGTCACTGAAGCTTTTCTAAGAAGCTCATTCTATCAGATGTATGAATTACTGAGATCTATAGTATCAGATCAGAGCTGTCAATTCATGAGCACTCTCTGAATAAGAATCTGTCAAGTTCTTAAGATTATATACTGTTTGTCAACTGTCTATTACTCTGAGACTGATAATGCATCAGAATGAATAATTCAGACTGTAAAAAATTATCTTTATAAGTTCTGTAATCACTTATAAGATGATTGATATGATCTTCTTCTATACACAGAGGTCACTATCAATGATCAAGATGCTGTCTCAACAGATGTAAGCCTGTTCTTTCTTACACACAGTTATCATATAAAAGTATTAAATCTTCTAGAGATTACTGTAAGAATAAGTACTTGCAGGCGATTATTCAGGTGTTTGCAGCTTGGCGTGATATGTACTGTTAACTACTAGAAGTATTCATGATAGAAAGATAAAATGTAGAAGTCAAATGTATAATAGCATTCAAGTTAAGTTATGAATAGTATTTGTGAACTTCAGTCTATATAGTTGTGTGTAGTCAAGGGCCGCTAATTCTATTAATTATGTAAGAGATAAAAATAGAGATAAAGAATCTATGAGAAGTGAGATTTCTTACATATTTCTCTCTCTCTAAGACTTCATCTGTGAAGTCTTTCACTGAGTGACTTCATAGAATCAGCTCAGCACTGCAGTGATACTCACTAAAAATGCTTCACATCTATAAAAAAACCTCAGTGAGGAAAAATTCCTTGTTATTATAAAGAGAAAAGAGTTTGTCACTCAGTTTCTTATTCTGTAAGATTCTTTATAATCTACAGATTCTTCTCTGACTATTATACAGATTTATCTCACATCTTTCATACAGAAGAGTATCAATTAACTCTTAATCATTTTCATGAGATTCTTATGTAATCATTACACAGATTCATCTCACAGATAAATCACTCTCTATGAGATTATTCTTATTAAAGAGAAGTATTTACAAGTTAATCTTTCACTCATTCTTATAAATCATTATTCTTTAACACTGTAGAATTGTGAGAAATTTTTCATTCTTTTATCAACTCTGTAGAATTATAGAATTAAGATATTCACAGTCTGTAATCATTCTTTATAGTTATATAAAAAGATTCAGATCTGTAATTCACAATCACTCTTTATTTATTAGAGTGATCTGACTGTTTCATAGAATTATTCACAGTGTAAGTAAATCTCTCTAGAGTAGTATAAATATCTCAGATCTGTTTATAAAATCTCATCTTCTTTTTTCTTTTTCTGTAACAGCTCTTATTCTTATAAACTGTGAGTATTCTCATTCATCTGTAAAGTGTTTTCACTTAGATGATAGAGAGAAAGTATTTCTGACAATATTCACATATTGATTCAAGAACTTCTCAAGAATAAAAATTTTTTTAATTTCAATATCTTTATAAATAATATCTGACTGCTGCTGAGCTTCTTGTGAGTGTCTCTGTGACTTCTTTAATTGCTTTTTATCAGCTAGTAAAGCAGGGGCATTATTACTCATAACAGTGTCTTCACTTCTCTCAGCTCTGTCACTGCATCTGATCTTCAGATCAGTGATTAATCTCATATCTTTCTCAGATCAGTTTCTGACTCTAAGCAGTGTAGTTCTGCTCTTTGCTGTAAGTCTCTCTGTAAGTAATTTCTTACAGACTCTAGCTAACAGTTCTTACAAAGCTCTCAGTATTGTCAGTGTCTTCTGCAGTTCTGTGAGTCTATAATTACTCTCTTTCTACTCATATAATCTCTGATCAGATATATGCAAATATGTCTAGATTCTCTATTAATGATTCTCACACTGCAGTGCATTTCTGCAATTTCATTGTCAATGAGAGATGAGTTTCTGAATACCTATAAAATTCAGATAATCAAGGCAATGCAAATATTATAAATTTGTGATAAGAGTTAATCTAAGCAGATAAGTCTTCTCTTCATATCTTAATTATTTCTGAGCTGAATACTTCAGTATAACTGAGAGAGTGAACACAGCTTTATAAGAGATATCTAATCACATGCACAGACAGCTAGTTCTCAAGACTCTGCTATAACTGTATATACTCTGATATTCAGCTCTTCTGAAGTCTGTGCATTTCTGACAGTCTTTATATTAAATATAATAATTATCTGTACTACAGATATAATACTCTCTGCTTCTTTAAAGAGAAAAATTAATAGTTATAAGAGAATTGAATATCACAGATATTAAGAATATGAGTGTGAGTTTTCTTTATTTTTTCTTTATTAATCTCTAAATTGTGTTCACAGTTCTGTTTCTATTTTCTTATTTTTTAACTTTAATAAGAATATAATTTCTTCTTCTCTTTATATACACTGTGAACTGTTCATCTCAGTAGAAACTCATCATCTTATAGATTAGAATTTATAAATAACAGTGTTAATATCTTTATTATAATCAGATTCTTAGTGAAGACTGTATTATTCTGACTTATCAGAATTTACAGTATAAAAGTTATGTCTCAGCTTCTGCAGATGTCTTATCTACTCAGATGATTCTTAAGTGAACTTATTCATCTTATCAGAATACTCTTATTACTGAACCTTGAATCATAGCTTATAATCTTACTTCTCTAAGTTAATAATTTCTTTGATCTGATATTCTCTTTCACTCTTCAATACTTCATGAATAGAGTGATGAATTATAGAGTTCTCTTCTAAGAATTTCTTATATTCACAGAGTAAAGAGATATGAAAAATATTATATATCTATAACTCAGATAACAGTTTCAATCTGTAGAACTGTGAGTTAATTTTCTTTATAATCTTATAAGACTCTGTCTGTAAGAGATTCAGCTTCTTACTAGATCTCTATATAATAATATTTTCTAGACTCAGTCAGACTCTATTCTCTTTCTTAAAACTCTTTTTAATATGCTTAAAGTCATAGTATCTCTTCTGATACTCTTGAGTCTTTCTCAAGAATTCACAGGCTTTCTTCTAAATATTCTGAATTCTCTCAGCTCATTCATGAGCATCATCACACTCTATAGTGTACTCTTGCAGGTTTATCAAGATCATCTGTGAATAAGTCTCAGTGAGCATCTTAAAGAGGGTTTTATCTGTGCTGACATATTTTAAGTTGTTGTATATGAACTCTGTAAGTAATAATCAATGTATTCAGTTATTCTGATTGTAATTAACAAAGCACTGCAGATACTGTTTCAATATACTTATTAGATGTTCTATCTGATCATCTGTCTATTGATAAAAAGCAGTGCTTAGATCTTATAAGATCTTCAGTATAGTTATCAGATCAGATCAGAACTTCTCTATAAAGATTAATTCTCTGTCTGAGATAATATTCACAGATAATTCATGCAATCAGATCATATTATAGATGAAGATATAAGTTATATTTCTTGACTTCAAGTTCTTACAGGTGAGTATAAAGTATACTATCTTAATAAAGTAATTCACTATCATCAGCACACTGTCAAAGCAGACATTATATATGTTCTTACTTTCAGAGAGACTTATAAGAGTGTTCATTTTCTAGCTATTTTCTAAGATTCTCACAAGATGAGTAGAGAAGTAAGTTCTTTATATAATCTGAATCATACTATTCATAAACTCTGATAAATAGTATAAGAATTCACTATCTTCTTCATAAGTTCTTGTATCTTTAGTTAGAAGTATTTTCTTATAAGTAACTCATAAGTTCTAGTATCTATAAAATAACTCACTAGAGAAGAGTCATGATATCTTTTAATAAGTTCTATATATAGAAACTCATTTATAAATATATAAATCTAGTTCTCTCTTTATAAGAGATTATTTAAGTCTCTTTAATTCTTTATTTCTGTAGAGTTAATCTCTGTTATGAGCAGTTTCTGAATATACTGAGTATATTCATTCTTTAGTTGTAGTTCAGACAATCTGAATAGAAGATCTTATGAAGACTTATACTCTATTTCTTCTTATATCAGATCTTTCACAGTGCTTCTCAAAGCCTGCAAACTCTTCAGATTATAGATACTCTCTTCAAGAATTCTTATAAAGATTCTCAGAGTATTGACTCTCAGTGTTATAGAGAGTAGTTATACAGACTTCTTTTCTTTCTTTTTTCTCTTCTCTTACAGAGAATTGAGAGACTCTTCAGTCAATCTCTTTATAACACTCAGTCTAAGTATTCTGTGAAGCTTTTCTATCTTCTCTAGTCTCTCTGTATCTATTACTCTGATCTTCTTAATATAGTCTGATCTGTAAGAGAGTTCATCTGCTGAGTTCTTAGTTCTCTTAATATATTCTATCTTGAATCAGAACTCACTCAGTCTCTGAGCTCAGTGAACCTGCTATTATGAGAGTTTCTTAATTGAAATAAACTGTTATAAGCTATCATAATCAGTTCTAACAGTAATCACTATTATAAGACTCTCAAAGTAGTGATATCAGTGATGAAAGAATTTCACTATTATAAGAAGCTTCTGATTATAAATATCATAGTTGATCTCTGTAAAATGCATCTTCTGTGAGAAAAAGATCACTGAAATTCAGTTCTCACTTAATTATAGTTATAAGACTATTTCTGAAATTGTAAAGAAGAAGACATCTGTCTTCAATCTGATTAAAAGTAAGAGATCAAAGTGAAACAGTATCACTATATCTATGAATATCTGTTTTAATCTTATAAAGACTCTGTGAGCTTCTGAGATAAGAAAGTTCTTACAGCTCTCTCTTTTCAAATTTTCTTTTCATTCTCTATTTATAGAATGACTTCTTCTTATTTTCACTCTTCAGCATGTCTGTAAGAGTCAAGAAGATTCTCACAAATATAAAGATAAACTGTTTATAGAAATTCACAAAGCTCAGAAAGATCTGAATCTTATAAATACTAGTTAACTTCAGTTATAATAGAATAGTCTCAATCTGCAAAGATTTCATCTGAATATCATCTATAATAATTACATATTCTAGGAAATTAATCTGATGAGTACTGAAGTTACACTTTATAAACTTAATATACAGTTCTATCTTATCTAAGACTTTTAACACACTTCGCACATGCTCAGTGTGTTCTTTCTTCTTCATAAAGTACATCATCACATTATTCAGATATATTATTATAAAGATATTCAGATATATATGAAGTATTTTATTAATAAAAGACTGAAATGCTACAGAGATATTAGTCAAATTAAAAGACATTACTAAATATTCAAATAATCTCAGTGCAGTTCTAAAGATAGTCTTTCATTCATTCTCAGACTATATTTATAGCTATGTATATATATTGATCATATTCAGTTATATGAATATAACAGCTCTTATGAGATGATTGATTACATTCTCAATCAGAGACAGAGAATAGTAACTCTTTATTATCTTGAAGTTCAGATTGTGATAATCTATACATAATCTGAGATCTTCATTCTTCTTCTTTATAAATATCACAGAGACTCTTATAAAGGCCTGTGAAGATTGAATAAAGTTATTCTTCAGATTCTTCTTCACATAGGCCTATAAGATCTCTGTCTCATAATAAGAGAGTTTATAGATTGATTCTTAGAAGAGTTTCTGCTCTTCTATTAAGTCTATTATCAGATTCTTCTCATAGTGAGAAGAAAGCTCAGCTGTCTTTGCTAAGCTGAATATCTCTGTAAGATCTCAGTATTTCTCTGATATCTGAAGCTCAGTTTTCATGACTGTGAAGTTCTCAGATATTTATAAAGTCATTATATAAATAAGTTTATCTTCTCTAATTAACTCTGCAGTATCAACTGATTCTATCTCTGTGAGTAAGTCTATCAACACTGATCAGAAGTATAAACCTGACTCACAGACAGCTATATACAGATTGTGTCTTTAAAGTTATACAAGTTTCAAGTATATATCATCTATAATGTTCATGATAATTATAGTTTCTGTAAATCTTCTCCAGATTCTGAAGAGATCTTGTAATTCAAAGATAACTCTTGTGAGTTTCTCAGCTCTCAGATCTGAGTTCTCACACTCTGCTTATTATAAGAGTAGATTCTCAGTTTTTATCACTTAGCTTATTCACTCTGCAAGCTTTAGAGACACTACAGTGATCTGAGATCCTGAGTTTATTAATGATTTTCATACTTGTAGAACAGCAGTATCACAGTACAGTCTCTCTCTGTAAGTAAGTATTTTTATTAAAGAAGTAATAGATTCAGATATCAGCTTTAAAACTCTTAAGAAGACTGTTGCTAACTCTGTCTGTGACTTCTTAAATTTCTATTTTAGTTTATTCAGACAGTTTGCATGAAGATGTTCTGATTTAAAACAGATAAAACAGAGTTTCTTTTACTTAATCTTTCTATTATACACTCTGTTCATAGAAGCTTATAAAGCTCTCTCTCTCTGCTCAGTAGTTAGATATCAATCTCTCTATATCTTATTATCTTTTTCTAATAAATCTGTTCTCTATTATTCTGATTCTTACAGAGCTGATTAATGATTCACTCTCTATAAGTCTATAGCTCTCACAGTGATCTGTAAGTGATGAATAAGAGTTATTAGTTTCTTCAGAGTTAAGAGCTTAGAGTCTTACTCAATGAGCTTATTCTACATATCTTTATTCAGTCTCTTTATAAATATCATCATTCAGATCTTGTTTAAGAGCTCTGTTTTCACAGATCTCAATTCATATCATAATTTTATAAAATACTGTAAGTAGTCTTTATCAGATTTCTCATCTCTTTTTCTAATATTAATAATCACAGTTCAGATGTTCTCTATTCAGCTTATAAAGTTTCTCAACTTATTCTCTAGATAGGTCTTAAGAACAGATTAGTGAGATCTCTTATAATTATTCTCTAGATAATTCAGTCAGTTCTTGACTTCAGTGTAGTAGAGATCTGTCATTGTATAGATAATAGCTTCTTCATCTTTTATATTACACAGCTGAGCTTGTAAGTCAATTTTAAATACAAACTTATAAAAGCTTTTATAGATTGTGATTCAGTAAGTGATCTTAAGTGATTACAGCTTAAGAAAGTTTCTTTTCAGTTCATAAGTGTCTCTGAAGATTATGTCTAGAGACTCAGTTTAAGAGTGTTTACAGACAGTAAGTATTTCTTATAGAAAAATAGCTTAGTTCTGTAGAAGATGCTCAAGAATGTTCTTCACTGAGATGAGTTTATTCATGAATTTAGAGAGTTTCTCTGTCATAGATATAGAGAATATTGTCTCATAAGTGATTGATAAGTTCTCTGAGACTTTTTTCATGAGAGTTATTCATAATTCAGATGACTGCTTCTGAGTGTCTGCAGTAGAGTTCACAGAGATTGAAGTATATAAGTTTCTAGTTCTTTCAGTCATAATAGACAGTTGCTGACTGACTGAGCTTGAAATGTAAGAATAAGTGCTCATAGACAATTATTCAGATGTTTGCAGCTTAATATGATATATACTGTTAACTACTAGAAGTATTCATGATAGAAAGATAAAATATAGAGATCAAATGTATAATAGTATTCAAGCTGAGTTGTGAATAGTATTCGCGAACTTCAGTCTATATAGTTGTGTGTAGTCAAGGGCTGCTAACTCTATTGATTATGTGAGAGATAGAAATAGAGGTAAAGAATCTGTGAGAAGCAGAATTTCTTACAATTACACAGTTCACACTGAACTCTCACAGTTCAATTCAGATCACTGATAATATAGTAATAAAACTCTGAGATATCTGTGATTAGATAGAAGTCTTCATGACAAGTGCTAAACAGAATTAAGAAGATTAAATCAATGTTTATCAAGACTCTGCTGAACAATATAAGATAGAAGATCTGATATAATTAAATCTTAAGAATATACAGATCACATGCTCATTCTGCACACTGAATTATCATTATATAAAGTATAAAGTAATAGAAGTTCTAGATAGTCACAACTATTATCTTAACATATTATCAGAAATTCATAATGTTTTTCACACAAGCTTGCTCTGCTGCATTATCACTGATCTGTTCTCTTCTCAACTGACTTCTGACTGACAGCTGCCAGGCATCATAGAAGAAGATAATGAGCTTGAGTGAGAGATTGAGAATATTCTCAATGAGAGATCTCACAGCTGCAGCTGATAATATCTTATGAAATGAGTCAGATATAATTATCTGACCTAAACTCTGAGTTCTGCATTATTTGAAACAGCAGTTCTTGGCTGATGAGAACTGCTTCTGAAAAGAGGAGACTAATGTGACAGGCTGTGCTCAATCAATGATATAGACTATTTCATTACACTTCACAGATTTTAATCACTTTATTCTCAAACACATATGCTCTGATTCTCAGCCATTCTCAATCACTGATCCTCGGCCGCCATGAACACATATAGATTCTTCTATCTCAAAGCTTCACCATGTACATCATCACATACATGTATAAATATTCACTTCAATTACTGATTTTCACACTTTCTCTTTCTTTCCTTCTCTAACATTTTTCTCTTTGTTATATAAGATCTATCAATATCATATCAATCTATTCAGTGTAGATCTCTTACATCAGCAGGCTTCTGATTGTATCTTCTAGCACAATTTTACATAAATACAGATACTGATATATTTGTTTTTATTTATGTAGAATCTTCATACATTGACAGATCTGTATCTGTCAATGATAGTGAACTCAATGTTGAATCATTGATTGAGAACTTGAAGAATGTGATAATGAAGAAATTACTTATATTATATATGACTGAGTCTTCTACATCTATTTCTACTTCTTCTACTGCTATTTCTCTCTCTGCTGCTTCTTCTCAATCTTCTATTCTTATTTCTGTTTTCAGTTCTCTCACTTCTGCTATCTCTGTTCTCATAACTCTCACTCTCACTACTTCTGCTTTCTCTGCTTCTACTGTCTCTGCTTTTGTTATCAGCTCTCTCTGTTTTAAGAAGATATTATATAGACTTAATGAATCATATTTCTCAGTGTGTATACTCTCACTCTTCTTATCAATCTCTAAAACAATTTATTGTATGAAGATTGTATATAATATAACTATTTAAAGCTTAGTTATAGACACTGATTATTATATTTGTTTTAAATATTTATAATAAGATAATTATTCATTTATATCAGAGAATCATTCTCTCTCTCAATAGTGTTAAGATTATAAGTCTTTTTCTTTTTCATCTTTTCTTTCTAACACTGATTTTTCTGTTCTTAGAGGAAATTGTTATAAGTTTTATTATATATAAAATCATGATATTCACAGATATTAAGAAACTTTTTATAACTGTAAAGTTTAATATTATAAGTATATTCACTCTGATGAATTTCTTTGAAATAATAGATTCATATCAGTCTATTCTCTGATATCTGTCATCTGACTTTGTAATACAGATAAAAGATATCTGTGTTTTCAGAAACAGAAACACAGATATTATACTCTTTTATACTCATAAGTGTGAGGCTTGTACATCTTGTCTGAGATGTTGTTATGAAAATAAGCTGTTCATGTACTGTGTTCTACTTTCTGCATTCTCTCATGTTTCTCTCTCTCTTTCTGAGAAGTCTTGTACATGTTGTAATTATATATACAACTCTAAGATCAGTGAGTGTTTATTCAGTAACTATTCTCATCTCTGATTTTATAATTTTTATATACTAATAATAATTCTTAGTTGCTTCAGTGTCAGAGACTATTCTAATTGAAGATGATTACATTACTGAGACTACTCTCTCTCATTCTCAAGCTTCTTCTGTTGCTTTCTCTTCCTTCTCTGCAGAGAAGATTGTATGTATATCAGATTATAAGTGTTGAGCTCTGAGTGACTTCTGCTATTATTTATTCAGTTCTGCATCTTCTTCTTCTTCTATTTCTTCTATTTTCATTCTCTCTGTCTTAACTTCTAATTTTGTGAGTTATGTGCTCTTCTTTAATTTTTCTATATACATGTGTACACATTTCTATATTAGTATTTCAGTCAATCTTGTAATAAATGACATTAATGTTATATACAGAGTGATAGAGAAATCAGAGATATATATAGCATTGTTGCAAGAGCAGCTTGCAGCTTTCAAATTCCTTATAAATCTTGAGTTTTGAGATTTTCTTTGTTTTTGATGTTTTTCAGGTGACATGATGTTAGAAATAGATTAAATGTATAGTATAAGAAAATGAATGAGATATATATAATAACATTTGTCTTTTATAGCTGACTCTTACAGTTGATGACTAATTCATTATTTCTTTTCTTTACTTACACTTTTTCTTTATCTGCTAGTTACTACTCTTACACAATCTCTATATAATACAGTGTTCAGTAACTAGATTCAGTAGCTTTCATCTCTTGTAATTCTGTCTTATACATTATACTGTCTCTCTTTACTTACTCAGACTACTACAGTGAACAGCTCATTGAAACTAATCTCACTCAATCTCTGAGCATTCTCAGAGATTAAGATAACTTGGTTTCATATATCTGCAGATGTTTCAGATACTTTATTCTCTATTATCTTCACAATTGAACTGATGTAAACAGTTGAATTCAACTCTGAATTTCTTTTTCTTCTGTGATCTGACTCATGTATAAGTCTGCTACTTTGAGACTGCTCTTTGCTGTATTATGTCTGCTGTTTACAGTGTATTATTATATAATCAGCTACAGTCTTATCACTTATTGAAGTGTGATATTTATCTGATTTCTTCATTACTTCTCATTCTTTTCTTATAATTATGAAAAGATCAGAATAAGTAAGATTATCTGATTTATAAGTATCTATGATTTCTCTTACTTTGTAAGACTTTTCAATTATAGATCTCTTCTTTTTCAACACTGATAATAGTGCTATGAATAATTATAATCTGCTCAGATCTTGTATCTTTATCTTTATAAGATATAAATCATTTATTAAGTTGTATAAGACTCATTTCTCTGATTCTTTCAATGTGTATATTCTCAGAGAATGTGATTTATGTATTTTATATAACTCAAATCATCTAGATTGAAACTTCTCAGAACTCTTATTATATATAAGAACTCATGTTCTCATCTTGAGACTTGATTTCTTAATTAGTGAGTCTTGTATTCTTTTCAATTGAATTGCTTGATTCAGAAGTAACTTATTAGCTTTTGTGTGTGCATGACTGATCTCTTTCAATCTTGATTCTGTATTTACAACTGCTGTATCTATGACTGTTGTATCTGTAACTGTTGTTCTCTTTCTCATCTTTTTCAAAGCATTCTCTGAGATGAGCGGATGTAATTTATACAACAGATAGAATGATGAACACTTGAAGACTATATACTGCTGAATTCGCATGACTAATAGCACCTGACTGAGATATTCATCTCATAATCTCATAGATTTGCTCACTAGATATTTCATCAGCATATTACTCAGAATTTCATTCAAGTGTTTCATCTTTCTGTTTATCTGCAGATGATATAACATTGTTCTACAATGTCTTGTCTGTAACTGTCTCATAAAATGTCTCACTACTTCTTTAATGAGATTTACATTATTATCAGTTAGAATCTTATGCAGCATTTCATAGTTAATATAGATATCATTATATAGAAACTTCATCATTATCTTCTTCATTATCTCTGAAACTGCTTTTGCAACTGGTCAGTTAGTAGTGTAGTTAATAGTAGTAATTATTCAATAATTTTCATTTAGTGTTCACAGTAATATGTCTATGAGATTCACTTCTCATTATTTAAATGATTGTATTATATATTTTATCTGATGTTACACTTTCTCATGTTTTAATCCTTTCTTAGATTCTTTTATAACCTGATAATTCAGGCACTTGTGAGTATATATCTGAATGTTCTCAGTCATGCTTGATCAGTACACTCTTGATTCAAGTATACTTATAAGTTCAGAACTTTCTAAGTGACTGAATTTCTTATGCATGTAAGTCATTAAGTTATATCTAAATAAATGTTTTAGATACAGAGCTTCTATATATTCTAGATCACAGTAAAGTACTATATCATTTTTCAATTTTCTCAGCTTGAAGTTTGAAAGCATCTCTTCTATCACTTTTATAAGATACTTATTATTTAATATCTTACTGTTCTTTAAGTAAGATATCATTACATTCACTCATTCTGATTCCTTACATTCTCTCAGTGTGTTTAATGTAAACTTTTCTTATACCTGATTTGTAGAATTCTCACTCATGAAATCAGATCTGTGACTGATTATATCAGGTATTACAGTGTTCAATCTCTTTCAGTATTTGATATGAAAATTGTATGCTTAAAACTCTGAGATTCAATATACTAAGTATTTGAAAGGTTTTATTATTAATTATAGATAGATAAGACTTTCATAATTCATGATTATCATTGTCATATATCTGTTATTAATATATCTATTTCATAACATCAGTGTGTGCTTGATTACTAACAATTTCTTTTCATACACTGAGTAATTGAGCTCAGCATCTGATAGTTTCCTACTATTATACATCATTAGATGCAGCTTGTCATTCTTACTTATCTGTAGAAGAGCATCTCTGATAGCTTATTCAGATATATCTGTCTTAATGTAGAAAGATTTATCACAGTCTGATTAAATAAGCACTGAAAATATTATTACATATTCTCTCAGTGTGAGAAAGATCTTCTCACACACAGTATTTTAGATGATTGAATGAAACTTCTTCTTTTACAGATTTGTATTCATTTCTCTTAAGAGATCTGAGAGTGATGCAGATATTCATATGAAATTCTTGATAAATCTGCAGTAATATGAGATTAATTTAAGAAACTGTTATACATAGTATATGTTTCTCAGCTGCAGTTAATTCACTATAACATTCAATTTCTTCAGAATGAGGTATATACAGTCATCACTCACTACATATTCTATGAACTTCAACTCTTTCATTTCAAACACATACTTTATTGATTTGATATAGAGCTTATACTCTGTCAGAGTTGTAAGCACTTCATTGAGATGCTTCAGATATTTATTATATAAGTTTGAGAAGACTAGAATGTTATTCAGATTTATAAGATATAAGATTTCATTCTGTTTATGAAGAATTGTATTCATTATTATTTAAAAGATAATAGATGCATTTGTCAGACTGAATAACATTGTCGGAAATTTGAACTTCTCTTATTATATATTAAATGCTGTTTGCAGTACTAACAGTTTATCTACACAGATCTGTTAGTATTCTGAGAGAAGATCAATCTTTGATAAATATTCAGTATTTTTAACTGTATTCAACTGTTGTTCAATCTGTGACAGTGAATATTCATTCTTGATTATAAGCTTGTTAAGTGCTTGATAATTGATACATATTCATCACTTCTTATCCACCTTTTTTGTAAATAGAACTGAGAAGTCTCATGCACTTGATGAGAATTATATGAGATCACATTCTAGAAGATCTGTGATCTGATACTTCTGTTCTTCAAGGTGTGTTTATGACAGAGAGTATGCATTTTAATTAACTGATTTCACATCTTCTGTGTTAATCTCATGTATAAATTCTTATTCTGGCAGCAATTCTGATGAAAGATCTGTTCAGAAGATCTTCTCATACTTCTTCAGAAGTTTCTTTATATGCTTATTCTCTCACATATTCTTTATCTTGGTTTTCTTCACTTTCAGATCCTGTATCACATACAGAATGCTTTTGAATAAGATCTTGGAAATTATTCTCTTTACTTGATAATATGTAAGCAGATTTAACTCTTCTATATCAGAGATGTGAAATGTCCTTCTCATATTAGTTAATAGAATTATATGAACTGTTTTCTTCTTATCAGTTAACTGTATATAACATGTATGTTATTGAATCTGCAGATTGAATCTTTGAAATCAATTAAGTCTGAGAAGAAGATTGTATTTCACATTCTGCAGCTCTTGCACTCAGATATAGCAAGATCATTCTCTGAAGTATAAGAAAACTCTTACTCTTGCAAGTGAAACTAAATATCAGTTATCAGACAATCTTATGCATTAAGAATTCTCTACTCAGTAGATCTCTTTTAGTCTTTGAATTATATAATTATTAATATATTGTATAGAAGCTTCTGTATCTACTAACACTTTTACAGTTATCTCTTAATTCTTATTCTAGTGTTCTCTATACATTAACATTTCAGGTCTTAAGACATTGAGATAAATATTCACTTCTTCATTCTCATCTGCATCACATTCAGAAGCCTGCTTTCTCTTAATATTCACAGAATTCAGAGAGTTATCTAACACAGATATCTCTTTTACTTTGAAGACTTTTCATAGAATATCAGTGAGTGTCTCTGAGCTCACTGATTCTACTAGTTTTTTAACTCTCTTACTTTTCTTAACTGTGTACACTGTGTGCAATCTTTTATATTATGATTTTAATGTCTGCAGTTGAAGCAAGCTTGATACTTATAATATCAAGATTTTCACTTAGAGGATTTCTTTTTTAAGGAATTCAGTACTTTAGTAATAACATTCAAATCTAGATTTATTGTATTTAGATGTGTGACTTGTGTTATAGAAGTCTGATTATCTATTCTTCACTGAGATATACTTAATTACAGTATTCTCTGTTATAATTAACTCACTTGTTTCTGTATAATGAGAGTATTGTATGCTTCTTTCACTGTGTCTGATTACAAGATTAAGTATTTTCATTCTGCACTCAACTCAGATGTAAGATTATAAATAAAGATCTGTAAATAGAAAGATGTTAAAAGCTCTTCATTCAATATGAGATAGTATAAGCTAAAGTATATAAAGTATGATATAAGATTACTTACTTATCTATACTCAGTAAAGCATTTATAACACTTATCTTATATATTCACTTTCTCAAAGTTGTGTAAGATTCATTTGAAAAACTCATTTCATATTTATGAGAATGAATATTACTCTGAGTCTGTGAGATTCATCTTTTCACTGATTATTCATAATGACTTCACTTTTTCATGTAGAAACACAGCAGATCTTAAGACTTATTGAAATTTCATTGACTATCTGTCTGTGAGTTCATGTTCAATCTGATAATATAATCATATCTGACTTAGTCAGCTGATTGCAGCATCATTTTTTCAGTCATCATTGAAGCTTAATAACTCTGACAGATCTTCTGACTTGATATATTTCATACTCAGATTCTCATTTTGTACAGCAGTCTCAGATGATATGAATGCTTCTGATGAGATTGTGAATAATTGTGATGAGATCTTCAGATTCAGTGTGATTATCTGTCTGTGTAAATGTTCAATCTTCTGCTGCAGATCTATGACCTGGTTTTCTCTATTCTTATTAATAATAGTGATTGCATCAGTGAAGCTCTTCATAGTGAATACTTGATTCACAGTGAATATCAATTGTTGCTTGACTTCTGTCTCAGCCTGTCACTGTGTACACAAGGTCTCAATCTTGTTTAGAATTCTTGTACATGTACAGAGCTTCAATTTCAGTTCAGCAGTCTCAGCTGCTTTTCTTACTGCTTTAAGTAAATTCTCTGAGAGGTTCTGAATACCTTCTGATTCAGATAGCAGAGAAGAGTATTCATATTAACTATAAGAGATGTTCATTTCAGTGATTTCTCATTGATTGTATAATGTCTATTGTTATATCTAGACTGACCGTGTGACCGTGTCTGAGATCAGAATCAGAATATTTGATAATCTCATTATCAATTCAACTGATCTCATTACACTGTTTTAACATTAGATAGTAGTCTCATACTGTCTCAGTGAGACTTACTGTCTACTCTTAATTAGGTGCAGGCATTGCTTATACTGAAGATAATATCAATTTTATCTCAGATTTTTGGAATTTAGGCTGTGAATCTGAAGTCTTTGATGCTGAACTATTTGCAATAGTGAAAGCTTTCAAACTCACTGAAATAAAATCTCATAAAGAAGGAAATAGTTTGAAAGAGGCATGGATATTCTCTGATAGTCAAGCTGCTTTAAAAAAGACTTAGAAATAGTCAGATTCATAATGATCAAATGAATCTTGAACTGATTTTAAACTCTGTTTTGAAAATTCAAAAGAGAAGAACATCTAAACTGATAATTGATCTGCATTGAGTTCCTGCTCATATGAATATTCATGGCAATGAATTGGCTGATTCAGCTGCAAAAAAGGGTTCAGAATTAAGCAGATCTATTCAAAAAACAGTGTCCTGGTCTTTCATAAAGAGAAAGATAAAAGAATCTTGTTTAAACAAGTGAAATGAAAGCTGGCAGAAACAAAAGAAGAGCATACATTATTCAAGATTTGAGACAAAACCAAAGTGGAAATCTTGTTCAATTAAATGCAAAAAGAAAATATTCTCATTCATAATTCAGCTAAAACTAGGACATGGTTATTTCAAAGTCTATATACAAAGATTTGATGATAGATTTGATTCAACAGAGTGCTCATTCTGCAATACAAATGAGAATCCTGAGTATATTGTAATACATTGTGCATTATACAATAGTCTCAGAGTCAGATTAAAGAAGAAGTATGATTTAAATCAATTAAATATGAGGTTCTTATTCTCAACTGAGACAGGACTTAAATACTTAATAGACTTTCTATCAGAAACTCAAGCAGCTACAAGAAAATGACTCAATTCAGAAGTATCTGAATATGAAGAGGTGGAAATTGATTAGATATAGTCTGTTAAAACAGCTATACACTATCTTTTAATAATTTTATTTTGTTATAGTCTCTCTTTACTGTACTTGTTTCTTTCTGTTCTTTTCTATCTATCTATTTAATGTGTCTATCTTTAAGACTATGTTCTCTTTTCCTTTGTCATGATATTTTCAAATGATTTCAAAGTATCAAAAGGTGTTGAAATACTGCAATTTGTAAACAGTTTTTGTATTCTGAGCTGGAATTTTCTGATTTTGCATATCTGAAATTGATAAGTGTATAATAGTTGACTCTATAGATATAGGAAAAACCCTGAGAACTAAAGGTTCTCAGGTAGATGTCATAGTCTCTGACTGCATACATCTATAATTGAAGAATAATAATAATAACTGTCTACTCTTGTCACATTTTTCAAATGAGACTATGATTTCTACTTCTCAATTTAAATTATTTTTATTGCTTTAAATGACTTTAAATCTCATTTGAGTATTATCAAAAAGTGTTACTTTGTAAAAATTAAAAATAGTCTAAAAAAACCTTAAAATGTCTAAAAATAGTAACTTTATGCTCAGAATGAGTCTAAATGAGATCAAATAAGATCACTTTCTTATTTTTTCTAAGTCATGATCTCATTTTGAGATCTGATATATAGTTACTTTCCATGTTTTTTTAATAATTAGTCCTAGCGGGATTCACATCAAGAAATATATAAGATCAGATCAAATGAAATCAAATGTGAAATTCATGATTCTGATGACCAGTCTAGTTATATCATTATATGATTATATTGTTATATGATTTTATCATTATATGATTTCTGATTTCTGTTTCCTATTATTATTGTACAACTTCAGTGATAGCTAGACTGGCTGCTGAGATCATGAATTTCATATTTGATCTCATTTGATCTGATATCATACATTTCTTAATATGAATCCTGCTGAGACTAATCATTAAAAAAACATGCAAAGTGACTATATATCAGATCTCAAAATGAGATCATAACTTGAAAAAAATAAGAAAGTGATCTGATTTGATTTCATTTAGTCTCATTCTTAGCATAAAGTTACTATTTTTAGACATTTTAAGGTTTTTTTTAAACTATTTTTAATTTTTTAAAAAGTAACACTTTTTGATAACACTTAAATAAGATTTAAAGTCATTTAAAGTAATAAAAATAATTTAAATTGAGAAGTGAAAATCATGATCTCATTTGAAAAATGTGACAAGAGTAGACAGTAAGTCTCACTGAGACAGTATGAGACTACTATCTAATGTTAAAACAGTGTAATGAAATCAGTTGAATTGATAATGAGATCATTAAATATTCTGGTCCTGGTTTCAGACACGGTTATACAGTCAGTCTAGTGATAGTCATCTCTCTTTTATTCTTCTGAGTAGAGAGCAGTCTTCTTTGAATCTGATTCACTGCTCATATTTCCTTTCTCACATCTCATTCATTTGTATACATAGTATTTGCCTGAGTGTGAAGTTTTTCTCTAATAAGCAGAGTAGTATCAATCAGATACTCTTCTGCTCACTACTTCTTCATACACTATCTTTTAAGATGTTTTAGAACCACACTGATATGATAACTATGAATTACTTTGTAGATGAAATTATCACATTCTGAAGAAGTCTGCACTTCTCACCAGTTTTTAGACATGCTATCAGATGTGATTCAAAGATTGATTGAGTCAGTGTATAATTACAGGTATACACCGGCTTCTTATATACATTATCTAAATTAATTAGTGGCCTCTAGAGCCTCTTTACATTCGTAAGCATGTTCAGAAGTGGCCGTGTTATTATCCGGCGGTCATACATTCTTCAAACCACAGGACTAGAATTTTTAATAGTCTCATTATCAATTCAACTGATCTCATTACACGGTTTTAACATTAAATAGTAGTCTTATACTGTCTCAGTGAGACTTACTGTCTACTCTTGTCATATTTTCTAAATAAGATCATGATTTTCACTTCTTAATTTAAATTATTTTTATTGCTTTAAATGACTTTAAACCTCATTTGAGTATTATCAAAAAGTGTTACTTTTTAAAAAATTAAAAATAGTCTGAAGAAAATCTTAAAATGTCTAAAAATAATAACTTTATGCCAAGAATGAGACTAAATGAAATTAAATGAGATCACTTTCTCATTTTTTTCAAGTCATGATTTCATTTTGAGATTTGATATATAGTCAGTTTGCATGTTTTTTTAATAACTAGTTCTAGCAGGATTCACACCAAGAAATGTATGAGACTACATCAAATGAGATTAAATGTGAAATTCATGTTCTCAGCGGCCAGTGTAAGAGGCCTACGCCGAATAGATTGGTATTATATTGATAGGTCTTATATAACAAAGATAAAAATGTTAGAGAAGGAAAGAAAGAGAAAGTGCGAGAATCAGCAATCAAGGTGGATATTTATACACATATGTGGTGGCGTACACAGTGAAGCTTCAGGGCAGAAGAATATACATGCATTCATAGCAGCTGAGAATCAGTGATTGAGAATGACTGAGAATCAGAGCATACACATTCAAGAATGAAGTGATTGGAATCTGTGAAGTGTAATGAAATAGTTTATATAATTGATCAGATGCAGCCCGCCACATTAGCCTCTTCTTTCAGAAGCAGTTTTCATCAGTCAAGAACTGCTGTTTCAGATAACATGAAACTCAGAGTTCAGATCAGTTGATTATAGCTGACTTATTTCACAAGATATTGTCAGTCACAGTCACAGAGTCTCTCATTGAGAATATTCTCAATCTCTCACTCAAGCTCATTATCTTCTTCTATGATGTCTGATGACTGTCAGTCAGAAGTCAGTTGAGAAGGGAATGAATCAGTGATAATATGATGAAGCAAGCTTGTGTGAAATACATCATGAATCTCTGATGATGTGTTAAGACAGTAGTTATGACTATCTAGAACTTCTATCACTTTATACTTGACATGGCGGCAATCTAGTGTATAAGATGAATATATGATTTGTATATTTTTAAGATTCAATCATATCAGATCTTCTATCTTATATTGTTCAGCAGCGTCTCAGTGAACATTGATTTGATTCTCTTGATTCTGTTTTACAGTTGTCATGAAGACCTCTGTTCAATCACAGGCATCTTGAAGCTTTATTACTATATTATCAGCAATCTGAATTGAACTGCAGAGGTTCAGTGTGAACTATGTAATCTCTAGAAGATTCAACACTTTCATGTGATATTTATATATAAAGAAGAACAGGCTTATATCTGTTGAAACAGCATCTCAATCATTAATAGTGATCTCTGCATGTAGAAGAAGATCATGTCAATTGTCTTATAAGTAGTTACAGAACTTATAAAGATAATTCTTCACAGTGTGAATTGTCTGTTCTGACACATTATCAGTCTCAGAGTGATAGACAGTTAATAGACAGTGTATAATCTTGAGAACTTGACAGATTCTTATTCAGAGAGTGCTCATAAATTGACAGCTCTGATCTGATACTATAGATCTCAGTAATTCATGCATCTGATAAAACAGGCTCTGTAGAAAAGCTTCAGAGACTTGTTCAGTACTTATCTTATTACAAGATTTCAATATTATATCTTTACTCAGTTAATTCACAATGATCAGAATGTTTCTATAACTCTTACTCTCAGATAGATTAATAGCAAAGTCAATTACTACATCTCATCAGATTCTATCAGAGATATTGAGTGATTTCAATAGATCTTTTCTATGATTCTTTCATAAGATAACAGAAGAACAGTAATTACAGTTTCAGATAAAGTGTCTGATACTGTTTAATATCTCAGGTCAGTAGAACTCTCAGAAGATCATTCTATACAGTTATTCACTGCCTGAATAACTGATTATATACAAATCATACATCTCTTACATTATCTGAGTGTATAAGAGTTCAGAGTGAGAGACTCAGTATCATTCACAGAATTGTAGAATATTATTATCATCAATTGAATATTCTGAGATATGAGTTCTTATACATAGTTCTGAGAGAAATCAGAGTGCTTCTTAATGTACTGCTTTGATAAGAGTCTGAAGAAGTTCATTCATCTGAGCTGCTATATATCACAGTTTATTCAGTGTAGAGAAAGTGAAGATATCAATGACAGTTCTAACTGAAGAAGCATGTATAGTGTCATGAACTGTTTCATCTTGATTAACTAATATCTTCAGATTCAAGAGTCAGTGCTCTTGATTCATTCAATGAGTATCTGTTATATCAGATAATATATCTTACTCTTATCATAAGAGAGCATCTGTCATTGAGTTCTGACTATCAGAATGATAGTGTATTATAAAATGAAAGTGACTTAAGAACTCAGATTATTACATCTATTATTCAGTGAGTTTATAGAAAGTTATGAAGTATTTGAGATTCTTATAATCTGTGACTATCTCAAATTCAGAGACACTTCAAAGTTCAGAGTCTTATTCTTCTAAACAGTATATGATTACAAGAAGTTTCTTATTATAGATCTCATAATTGTATTCAGTGAGACTTAGTTTCTTAAATATGAAGATATATAATTGTAGAACATCTTCATTATCATATTACAATATTGCTTCTTCTATCATATAGTCAGAGAAATCAGCTTCAATAACTGTCTTACAATCAGAATTAAATATTATCAGCAGAGAGATATTAATGAACATCTTCTTTATCTGTATAAATGCAGCTTCAGCATCTATTAATCATTGAAATACTGAGTCTTTCTTAGTGAGATCTGTAAGTGATCTTATAATATCTGAGAAGTTTTATATAAATTGCTGATAGAAGTTAGCAAATCTAATGAAGCTTTATACACTCTTCACAGTACATAGAGCTTCTCATGCAAGAATGATGAAGACTTTCTCAGAATTCATTTGAATTCCCTTATCAGCTTCTATAATAAAACCTAGATACTTGATACTCTTGACTTTAAAATTACACTTATTAATATCTATCAGTAGTTCTGCTTCTTGTAGCTGTTGTAATATCTTTCATACATACTCTTGATATTCTTTTCTGAATTCATCAGTGAAGATGAGAATGTTATCTAGATAAGCAGATACAAACTTATTAAGAAAATCTTGAAGTACTCAGTTGATATACTTCTGAAATGTACTGAGAACATTAGTCAGTTCAAAGAGTGTGACTATTCATTCAAAGAAATCATAATATATTTGAAATACTGTAAGTTATTCATCTTCTTCAGTGATATAAATCTTATGAAACACAGTGATGATATCTAGTTTTATAAATTATTGAGCTCACTCAATCTATGCTAGAATTTCATTGATAAGAGATAAGAGATATTGATCTTTCTTTATCAATCTGTTCAGACCTTGATAGTTCACACAGAATCAGAGTTCTTTATCTGATTTCTTTGCAAAGAGAATAGAAGCTGCAGTGAAAGAGTTACTAATATATATGAATTCTTTATTCAACAGATCATTGAGTGTCTTTCAAAGAAGAAGAAGTTCATCTCAGAACATGTTATAAAGAGAGTCTTATAATAATTCAGAGTTCTTATCATTCTTTTTCTCTAACTTAATACTGTGATTCACTTCAGAATCTTATAAGAGAAGTATATTTATAATATTATCTTATCAGAAGACATCTAGATATTCATAATATTATTAAGAAAGTTTTGTATAAGAATCTGTTATTGTAACATGAGATAACTTTTCTAGAATCTTTTTAATATCAGTCAGACTAGTAGAATAGATTGATATATAATTCTGCTATCAGTGAATTTATCAGTGACTCTGTTAGTGATTTTAATGATGACTTCTTTTTCAGAGTATTTTATATGTGTTGACAGAGATCTGTGTCAGATTCATAATCTTGTAAATGTCATCTTTGTGAACTCTATCATTATTAGAGAATATCAAGCTTCTGTTTTAAGTGTTCAATAAGATGTCTTATTCAGATAGTCAGGCAAGTTCTAATATAAGATTGTAATCAAGATTATCAACTTTATATATGTAGACATCTTCACATTGATGTCCTCTCACATCTATGATCAGCTTCATTATATAATGAATATAAACATCTTTCAGATCATCAAATTCTGTGAGAAGTTGAGATTTAGATAAAGAGATATGCTGAAGATTATAATGTCTTATAACTGAAGATTTTATCATTGTATAGTGACATAGACTGCTGTCTATCATGATCTTCATATTATACATATTATTAATCACAGTAGATACAAGAATTGCATTCATTATTATTTTCTCTTCAAATTATTATTATCTGATCTCTTCAAGCTTCTGTTTATAAATTTGAATAGAAGCTAATCTTTTCTCTGTTTCACTGAAGTATTCTTATAGTTATTCTCTGAATCTTTCTCTAATGTAATGTAGTTGACATGAACAGACACTGATCTTTCTCTTAAGTGTGAAGATATATATATCAATCAGCAGTTGAAAGCAATGTGTTCTGATTGATTACAGTTAATACATACTTCATATTAATATCAATCAGTGACTTCTTCAGAAGTGATCTCAGAGACTCAGAAGCCTGTTCAGACAGTGAAGACTCTTGCTTATATATAGACATTCAAGTCTACTCAATTCATGACATCTGAATCATTGTTATTCCTCAGTGCAGGTGTATGAGTCACTGAGATATAATGTCTTCTATCACTGTTCTGTATATTCTTGAGCTTAGTAAGATGATCATTCATTGTTCAAAGCTGTGTGCAGAAGCCTTTATAAGTCTGAGCTTTATCTATACTTATAAGAATCTGTTAGAGTTCAAAAGTTAATATCTTCTTAAGTATGCTAATCTTTATTCAATTCTTTCAAGATTGATCATCTGCTTCTAGAATCTTAGTGTTGAAGTCAGGAATGAATGTTGTAAGAGAAGTATTTCTCTGTCAGATGCTCTATAATCAATCTAATACTTTCTATTGCATTGCAGTGTCTCAGAACAGAATATCAAGATATTTCATGATATTATCAGATGTTCATAACACTGATTCACATACTTTCATTCATGAATGAAACTTCTATTTTATACAATCTTTCAATTGTTCATTGATATATTAATCTTGATTGATTAATGAACTGATGACAGCTTCATCTACACTCAGTTTCACAAGCATTTTCATTCTTTATGATGAGTAGAGAGTGAGATTAGAAGTATTGAAATATACAGAAGCATCTAAGCATTCTTTCAGTGCTTTTATATTCAGTTCTGTAGATGTTGAAATTGCATGAGTTAATTGTTGAATCTCTTTGTATTGAAGTTGTTGAGTCACATGCATGTCTGCTATCTGTTACTGTTATAATTTCAACATTGCTTAAAGTCACTGTGACATTGTGTCTATGCTTATGTTTGAGAGTTTCATATTCTTGTTAGACATGATTATATCAATCATTGAATGTGTAATTGTATTCTTATATGTCTGAGTGTCAGAACTCTCAGATCTTTCACTGATATTCTCTTATAAGATCTTATTCTCTTTGTAAGATCTTGTTACAGAGTCAGGGTGACTGATGAGCAAGCTTCTATCTGACAACTATCTGAGAACTTGATGTTCACTTAACTGTTTAACTGTTCTCTATTTCTTACATGTCATTACACATTCAGATATCTCTTAATGAATAATTCTTTCTGATGAGAAGATGATGTGTGAATAATCATTTTCTAATAAGAAGACAATGAACATTTTTATAGTATAAGAGGTCTACACTGAATAGATCAGTATTATATTAATAGGTCTTATATAACAAAGATAAAAATGTTAGAGAAGAAAAGAAAGAGAAAGTGTGAGAATCAGTGATCAAGATGGATATTTATACATGTATGTAGTGGTGTACGCGGTGGAGCTTCAGGGCAGAAGAATATACATGCGTTCGTAGCGGCTGAGAATCGGTGATTGAGAATGGCCGAGAATCGGAGTGTACGTGTTCGAGAATGAAGTGGTTGGAATCTGTGGAGTGTAACGGAATAGTCTATATGATTGATCGGGCGCAGCCCGCCACAGCCAGTCTATTCATGATATTTAAACAGTAAAGCATAAAGATCTGGTCTCAACTGCAGTTTTTATTGATATAAAAGATGCATTTAATCATGTTTCAAAGTCAAAGATAATTCAGACTTAGAAGATATTAAAACTGTCACTTTCTTAAAAAAAATGGAGTAACTTGTTTTATATTTTAAAA